>NW_005842470.1:198733-217143 GCF_000455745.1 Alligator sinensis | reverse complement strand
TTTTTGAAGTCAGGATATATGACATCAATCTCTTCTCCCTTGTCCAGGTGATAGGTCACCTGGTCGTAGAAGGAAATGAGATTGGTCAAGCAAGACCTACCCACAACAAACCCGTGCTGGCTATCCCTTAAGATGTTGGCGTCGGCCAGTCCATTAAGGATGGCCTCTTTAATATACTTTTCTAAGATCTTCCCCGGGATAGAAGTCAGGCTGATGGGCCTATAGTTAGCCGGATCCACTTTCCTCCCTTTCTTGAAGATAGGCACCACATTGGCCTTCTTCCAGTCTTCGGGCACTACACCAGAGCGCCAAGAGTTTTCAAAGATCCGTGCTAGAGGCTGGGCTATGGTGCTCGCCAGCTCCTTGAGTACCCTGGGGTGAAGATTGTCAGGGCCAGCTGACTTGAAGGTATCCAGCTTCTCAAGATGTTCCTTCACAAAGTCAGCATTAAGGGAGGGCAGGGGATCACCCTCACCCGGACTTCCCGGCCCTGTAGCGGGCATGGGCGTCCCATGGGACTGATGAAAGACTGACGCAAAGTACCTATTTAATAGGTCAGCAGGGGTCCAACGTTGCCCCTGCTTTTCCTCCGGCTCCCCACATATCTGAAAAAGGACTTTTTATTGTCCTTGATGCTTAAAGCTAGTTGGAGTTCAGTTGCAGCCTTGGCTTTCCTGGTCTGCTCCCTACAGGACCGGACCAGTGCAGAATAATCCTCCTTGGAGGTGACTCCCATCCCTTTGTAGGCCTTTCTTTTTAGCCTCAGGAGGTCTGCTAGGTCCCTGGAGAGCCAGGGGGGCTGCTGTTATTTGTTCATCCACTAATAATACTACAGCCCCAAGTATTTACCCAGTGTAAACATTTTTTTCATACATCAGATTTGTTATGAGCTCAGTCATTGTGCAGCACTGTCCTCTGCTGCCACTTGCACCTGCAGACTGCAGCAGCTCTGACAGCCCCACAGCATGGCCCTCCCACCAGGAAGAGACTCATGCTCTGGGAAACCATGACGGGGGCTGCAGCCCCCATCACAGTTAATGCCCCCTCACCACTCCAGCAACAGGGGTGGGGGCATGGACAGAGGCCAGCCAGCAGGGCCCCTTAGGTGAGGGGGAAGGAGGGGTTATTTCCCCCCTCCCTATGGCATCTGGCAGAGGGTACAGGAGGGGGCTTATCCCACCTCTCGCCCCACATGGGGAGCAATTGGTGGTGGTAGCAGTCAGGCCTGGCATACCCTGGCTCTGGTCCCCCGGGAGCAGAGGAGGTGGAGGGGGGAATAACCCCACTCTCTGCCTCAGGGGGCTGTGCCCCTGTCACTGCAGCAGTGAGGGGGGGAGCACCTGGTGGACCCCGGCTTGGGTCTGCTGGTGGAACAGGCAAGGGAGAATTAAACACCCTCCTTGGCCAGTTCACTCCAGACTACTGCTGGGGATGGCCACACTCCTACCGCGGGAGTAGCCAGCGGAGAAATGCCTGACAAGTCTGTGCTGGTGGGACAGGAGAGGGAGGAGGGGAATAAACTTTTTCCCTGCCCCTTTCCTGGGGCCAGCATCTGGCCATGTCCCCAATCTTGCCTGTCCCTGCTCTAGCTAGGGAGCAGAGGGGTGGGGCCAGCCCTGCGCCGCTGGAACAGAGAGTACAGCCCAGCCCGGAGAGCATGCTGGGATGCTGGGGGACTCTAGTTTAACTTAAACCAGGAAGGGGTCTGGGACAGAAGTTGCATAAACCAGTTTGAGCTCCATCAATTAAGTCTGATACTACATTCAACCAGGTTTATCTCAAACCGGTTTCAGCCATTTTCAAACTGGTTTATGTACACTGAACTTCTGTTCTGTTACAGGTCTGTACCAGTTTCTGATCACTTAAACCTGTTCATGTGTAATTTCTGTCCCTAGCCTAGAATAGCTAGTAGCCGAGATAGAGGTTTAAGCTCTTAAACGAAGTATCTTTATTCTGATTTTTGTGTCTACGTTGTTCGTGAGCTTTCCCAAAACCTTCAGGAGCTATTCTAAAGACCGAAATAACATAAGAACCAAAATAAATATTCTTGCAGCCTTGAGGAACCTAATGACTAATGCAAATCCTGATCTCATATTTCTACTTCAATAGGTTCTTTCTGAAGGCATGAGGGAAAAAAGCCGGAGGGGAGGGGAGGAGCAAGGGACAGAGGTGGGGAAATAAGCACACAAATACTTTAAATACAAATCCTCAACCTCATATATACCCCAATCACATGCAATACTTTGTTTAATTGCTGTTTTATCAGTCATTTGTTAACATATAAGCATATGATATTTGGTACATTAAATAAAAAAGGTCCTTTAAAATGGCTTCTGGCACAAATTGCCACTCTAGACTCTGCAGCTTGTACTTCTGATACTTTAATGGCTGATGTTACTTTAGGGATTGCTGGTATTCCTGCATCTACATCCTATGTAGCTAGATAACAGGTTGGAGGAAAACACCATGACTCATTGCTTAGTAAAGAAAAGGCATTCTAATTTTAATCTAGGAGAGACTGAAACTTTTGCAAAAAGCAAGACTACGTAGAGTTTTGAAGGCAAGCTGGTATGTGTCACCACTGTAGTTGTCTTTCTACTATTGCTCAGCTGTGGGGATGATGCAGATTCCAAAAGATCAAGACATGGACTGAAGTCACGAAGTTCAGACCTGATTCAGACTTCCAGATCTGAATGTAGATCACTAGAAAAAACTCAAGGAGGCCTGGAGCTATAGTTGCTGTGCAGCCACTTATAGAAAGAGGACACTAGTAAATCCAAATTTTCCACTGGGAAATCTATTTTTGTTCATGTCCATTTCTAACAACAGTTACATTCTGCACCATAAAATGCTTGTGCTTTCTGCAACATCTATTAAGTAGCCTGACTTTCACTGGGATCTCTTTGTATGTCCATATATCTATCTGCTTCAAAAAAGATCCCTACTATGTGTAAGTTAATTTCTTCAAAATGCATAACTTACCTCACAAATATTGAAGAAGATTATGCTTTTCTTCAACAACAACAAAAAAGCCCTTAAAACCCTTTAGTAGTGCCTTAGTAGTTTCTTAGGCATCTCCTTTTGCTGCAGCTTAGCACTGCTATTCTTAGTATTCATTAGACCAGAAAAAAATTAACGTGTTAAAAGTTAAAATCTCAGAAATAACCATAAACCCAATCTTAAAAATATGGCAGTAAGACCAGAAGGGAAAAGTCGCCTGTGTTCCATACCACATTCAGCAGAACAGTGGCAATAGCATGCTCCCGTAGGCTTGTAAGGCTTAGTCTTCCAAGGTTGGTAGATAACAAAAGCTTGGTTGTATCACATTTTATAAGCCTTTATGTGTCATGAGTTAGTAGTACCTTCTTTATTATTTATACATTTTATACAGCAGTTAACAAAACCCATGGTGCCATTTGCAGGAGAAAAGGCTAGAAACATGGCATTTGTCCCAGGACAAACTATTTATTCTAAGACAAATGCAATCATTCAGATGTCCAAGTTTATTGTCCCGAGACAAACAGTAAAACAGTTCAAGAGATAAGAAATGTTAACAGTTTGTCCTGGGACATTGCAATGTGTGTATGAATGGTTGTCCTGGGATTGCATCATTGAATTAATGGCAGAAAACAGACGGTGTATTCAACTGCTCACTCAACTCTGATTGAAAGTGTTATCCAGATTGCAGGTAACCTTGTGGACAGGCTACTGATAAAAGAGGCAGAAACAAGTCTACAGCCCAACCTTTTATTTGCTTGCACTTTAAAACATAAAAACAAACATTATCTCAAAGTTTATCTGGCTACCCATGACAACGCAACATAGATTTTCATGTATACCGGCTGGGGAGACTTGAAAGGCGGGAGCAGGTTTTCTTGAATTTGCTGAGCTCTCCAAATTTTCCTCCAGCCTATAACCAATGTTTATAGATGGCTGGTTTTAATATTTTAATAAATGATTTTGGATTGGTTTTGTTTATTTTATTTTTTGTTTCACTGAAACTCTTGGAACTGCACTGAACCAGATCTCTTGTGGACTTGGAAGTTGTCAATTAGTTGAGATTTATGTCCTTGGGAAAGTAAAAGTGGAGGGTTTCTTATCTCCTTTCCTTCCCCATTGTGGATTGCTGTTCAACAGTAGCCTGATTCTTCTTTACCTTGGTTTATGGTCTTCTCTGACAAGGCCGTTTTGTTTTTACTAATTATTTAAGCATCTTAAGAAAAATATATTTATTATAGTAAAATAATATCTAATACATGGGGGGGGGGGGGGGGGGGGGGGGGCCATGAACCCCTGGGTCTGTGTGGGCTGGGAAGAGGTGGGCCAGGAAAAGCCCTAAGCAGCTCTGGTCCCAGCGTGCCCTGTCCCACCCTGCCCTACCCTGCACAGATCAAGGACACATGCCCCCCCCACAAATCCTTCCCAGATGCGGGAGCAGCAGCAGGAGCCTCTGGACGAGCAGGCAACTGCTGGACCAGCAGCTCACGGATGAGCGGCACACAGCTGCTCGGGAACTGCCCCCCTCCCCGCGCCCCCCAGATGAGCTGTGGTTTCATCCCATGCCCGGTCTCCTCTGGCTGGGCAGTGCTTGCCCCAACCCCACTCCTCCATCACTACAGGGGCCTTGCTCAGACCCCCCACGCCCCTTCCCTCCCCCCTCTCCTTCCACCACACCAGGCTTATTAGCTGCACGCAGCTGCCCAAGCTGCGAGGCTGGTATCAGAAATCAGATCGGTATCGACCAATATGCCTCCTTAAAAATTGGCTATCGGTATCGACCCCAAAAGTCTCTATCAGTGCACCCCTATTTAATTGTATTTTATTACTGGGTTAGTTAGACCTGTGGATGGCTTTCTTTACTTTGCTGGCTATCCTAATTGTTACATCTGCAAAGGTTTATGCTATGGTCACTTAGAAACAGGCTTTGGGACTTTCTTCTTAGCCACACTTTTGCAGCTTGGCCTAGGCCCCTTGAAAATGGCCAAGGCTGGCAACAGAAGAACAATGTGGGCACGTCCAGATGAACAGGAATGTGCATTTCCCCAGGGACAAGTAGCAGCGGCACAAGGTGCCACTGCTACTTGTCCCTGGGGAACGCCCATGCCATGCACACTCTGGCACACAGCAGGTTACCCCAAGTGTGGTAGGGGAGGCTGTCACCATCAATTGTGATAGCCCCAGCAGCCTAACCTGGGGCCTTGGGGGCCGTTGGGAGCTGCAGCTGCAGCAGGGAGCTTGGCCAGCAGCCAGAATGTGACTCTGGCCTGCCAAGCTCCGGTTTTGGGCGACACATGCTGCCGCCACATGTGCCGCCCTGCTTTTTTTTTTTTGGCATGGGTTTTTTTTGACCCAGTATTTCCCAGGGTCAAACAAAAACCCACCCATGCTGCAAAGTAGCAGTGCAAAGAATGCCTGCATGTGTGGTGTGTGGCATGCAGCCAGATCTGCGGTGCCACGTACTGTACATTTGTGCTCGTCTGGACGCGCCTTGTGTGTACACACAAATCCCAGGACTTTTTTGTTTTGGGAAAACCCAGGCACAACTTGTCCTGGAACAAACACAACTTCTGTCCCTAGCCATAGAAAGACAATCTACCCTTGTCAAGAGTTACTTTTCAGCTTCTGGCACATTCTGATAGATAGAAGTAGCAAGCATCAGGGAGGGAATACGGGGAAGGATTCCAGTAAGAAAACTAAACAGATACTCAGTTTAGACATATGCACTGGTGGATGATTAAAATAAGTATTGTTTGTTTTTAAACAATGTTTATTATTGTTTACTTACTTCTTAATGGCATCGTGGAAGGGCTATGATGAGTCATGGGCTGGTGGGACTACAATTACTGTCACCCACCATACTGCAGCATACAATTAGATTTCATTTTTTATTTTGAAGTGAACAACAGCTTTCTAAAGGAGCAGCTTATGAAATAAATGCTGGAAAAAACCCCATAAGTGCAAGGTTCTTTTTGCAGGATCCATCCTCCTTTTGTGCTGTCTGGTCCAATTTACATGCACCCATTACTGCTTTTATCTCTGTTTTCTCCATAGTTCTTCTCTAAGAGAATGAGCTGTTAACCTTTATGGTTAAATATCATGTGGTAATGTACAATGCAAATAGGAGAGGAGATGGTCCAGCAAAACTTTTATAAGTATTTGTTGTAAAGTTTATGCTTATTTCATTGCTAATGAAGACAGGTGCTGTCTATTCAAATTGCTGCAATCATTGTTCAATGAAACTTGAGGAAAAGATTGACCTAGGAAGTTGTAGGACATGAAAGCAGCCAAAGGAAACAATGAAAACAAGTTAAATTCATCTGCTCCTAGACCAGTGGTTTTCAACCTTTCTTCATTTGTGGAACCCTAAAAAATTTTGAATGGAAGGTATGGACCCCTTTGAATTGTAAGTGTGGGTATTCACATACTTTTGATTGATCGTAGTCATCTTTTGCGGACCCCATAGACATAGTCTGTGGATCACAGGTTGAAAACCACTGGTCTGGACTAATGGTAACATGATTGTTCATCTCTGCTCATCAGCACACTGGGTGGCTGTACATGAGCGAGGAGGCTGCTCTGACATGCTGTAATTACAGCACAGTGCAGCAGACTCGATTAATCAAGTCTGCTGGAGCCTAGTAATTATGCTCCAGCAGCCTCCCACGTCTCGTGTATCAGCATCCCCGCACTTCAAAATGGCAGCAGGAGTACTCGAAGTAAAGCTCATTGAACAAGTGCCCCCACTACCATTTTGAAGTGCAGTGATGCTGATACACGAGATGCTGATACACGAGATACATTAGAATGGCTCTTGGAGCCGCTCTAATTAAAGCACCACCCTCCCCACCCCCAGAGCCAGGGCTGTCCCTAGTGGGGGTCGAATCGGCGTGACCGCTCCAGGCCCCACGCTGTGGAGGGCCCTGCGGAGCTGAGCGACTCTGAGCCACCACCGCTGCCTTCACATCCAGCTGCTCGCTACCATGCCCACCCCTCAACCGATGCTTCAGGTCCAGGGTGTGTGGGATTGGAGCAGGAGCGGGGCCCCGCATGGGCTGGTTTGCCCCAGGCCCCGCACGCTGTTCGGGTCAGCTCTGCCCAGAGCACATGTAAAACTGCCCATTGGTTTCAGTATTACTATTTGTATGTAAGATTAATACAATCTGGGCCTATGAGATAAATCTGGGTTTGACAGAGACCTAACAAAAGCAAGGAAATTCCGATTGAATTCATCCTCATTTCATTTGACTTTGCTTGGACATCACAGCACGCATGGTATTTGTATCAGTCAGATGAGTTCCAAAAGCCCAACCAAAATGGGCCAAACTGCTAACTTCTGGAGTTTGTAAGGTGTCTCTTACTAAAATGTCCAAAGTGACTTACACCACATGTTGGAACAGCGAAGTTATAAAACCATACAAAAGTGAGTGTATAATGGAAATCATGACAAAATTTACTTAAAAAAATAAAATAAAAACTCAGTCCAAGAGTGAAGGTTGATGAGCTAGAGAAGCATTCAGCATAATGGTTAAGCTATGAAATGTATATGACACTACAGGCCAAAATCTTCACACTTGAATGCCTGGAATTAGGCAGTTAAATAAATGAGCTGACATCCAGAACTGCTGAGCCATCATAATCCTCAATGAATTCAGTATTTTATGTCAGTGGTTGACTGCAGCGGGGACTGCAGTTACTGAGTTGAACCAGGATATGGATAATGTAGTTCTCCAACTTCTTTACAAATAAGTACCTTCAAAATAGCATGTTGATTGGCATCCAGCTACTTCAGTGACAATTTCCTGTTGCATATTTCCTATTGGTAAGCTTTCTGCCATGATGAAAAGTTTTATGTAAAGCCTTGCTTCAGTTCATTTTCCATTCTTGTTAAATAAGAATTCACAGGGGTTTTTTATTACAGCTTGGTCTCTTGTATGTCTTATTTATTTATAGGGTGTTCATGACAATAGTATTGTCAGGATCGTTGCTGAGGTTCAGGTAATTGGGGGCTCCAAAAGTGCGTGGGGAGCCTGCTCTGATGGAGCACGTGTGCGAAGAGCCTGCTGTTTTGCCTGCTCTGAAATCCAGCACATTGGAGTGGACTTGATTAATCAATTAATTGAGTTGGCTGAAGTATGGAAATTGATGTGCTTTGGCAGCCTTCTGCATCATGTGTATCAGCATCCCTGTGTGTCCCCACGCTTAAAAAAATGGTGGCAGGGCAGTTTGAAATAAAACATGTTCCATGAGCTTCCATTTTTTCAGTGTGGGGATGCTGATACACATGACACACAGCTCACTAATTAAAGTGCCTGGTGTCGCATCCCAAAACGCATGTAAAAATGTCCTGAGTTTTTGTAACTGTGTCAGGTATAAAACAGAGAGAGATTTAAGGAAAACCACAGAGCCTGATGAAGTAATCTAGCAGCTGTGTGTGTTGAGTAGAAAGTAGTATACACTGGGTTTAGCAAAGATGAAACCAAAGGACAGACTATGGAAAGTAAAGGGAGAAGTTGGAAGGAAAATGCATTAATTCAGGGCAAATCCTGTCCAAACTCAGCAAAATTTCTGGAGGGAATGCTGGAGGTAGAGAGGCAGCCACCAAGCAGAGTATAAAGAGATACCTACTGATGCAGAACATCCCTCTGCCCTCCTCCTTTCTCTAACCCACTTGTGCAATACAGGACAGACATTGCCACTAATGACATCCAGAAGCACATATAACACTCTCTCTCCTGTGCTTGACAGAACTACACCATGCGAAAGCCATCTGTAAGGGAATTCGAAGAGTTTTGCACAATACTCTGAAAATGTGTATCAAGAAATCTGTGTAAAACATTGTGTGTTTTGTTCATAGCTTTGATGTGGAAAATGGCCCATCACCAGGCTGCAGTCCTTTGGACCCCCAGGCCAGCTCTTCATCAGGACTTGTGTTGCATACCACTTTTCCAGGCCACAGCCAGCGCAGGGAATCCTTTCTCTACAGATCGGACAGTGACTATGACTTATCACCAAAGACTATGTCCAGGAACTCTTCTCTTCCAAGTGAACAGTAAGTACCAGCTCAGCAAATCATTCAACTTGATAATAAGACCAAATGCTTTGCCAACTTTCAGCACACTCAAGTGGTAATAATTATTTATTTTCTATAGGTAGAGTACCTGAGACAAAATGGCTTTACAATACAAATTGAGGTATATCAGGAATTAACAACCCAGCCTCAAGACTCACTGTTTTAATCTGTTAAAAAAATGTTTCCCGTTTCTCTTTCGCTTAAAAGGAGAGCTTTGCAAATCAATACTAAACCACTGTCTGACAATATGGCACTTCTAGGATTTACTTCTAGGTAAATCAGTTTGTTTTCAGTATGAGACTGGCTGTTGCTTATAACCTAATTACCTGAATCACTTATCTGGATTTAAAATATATAAAATCTTCCATATGATATTTTGTTTTTACATTCTGTTTAGCAATACTTTATAGAGATGAGAACAGAATATAAAGCCTAGATAGCTAGTTTGATAGACAGGATCAATACAAAATTTAGTTAAAGCTTTCATTTTTTACACAAGTTGCAAGTTTTATTTTAAAATACACATTTTAAAGTTTTACTGATGCCTTTCTTGCTTGCTTGTTAGGGGGGCATGTATAAACAGCAAAGTTGGCCTCATTAGAAAGACCTTTCCATGTTCCTAAATGAAGAAGGGACACCAAATCAGTGTAGCTAACATTTTCCCAGCAACTGACTGCCTTATACTTGGCAAAGACACCAATATTTCTAAAGATGTATAGAGGAGGAAAAAAATGTTGAGGTACATTTTAAAGTGATGTCATTTCTGGGGAAAGGTGCCCGAAACTGAAGGGTTGTTGTTTTTTTTCTGTAGATCAGTTTGACTACATTAGATCAGTCCTAAATTATGGCTGCATACAGACATTCGGTTAGGGAGAGGTTAGATTGCCATCCAATCTAAGGTAAGCCAGGATGGGAGGGCTAGGGGGGCAGTTGTGGGGATCAGGGGGCAAGCAGGCTCTGGGAAGGATTGGGGCAGCTGAGGAGGATTAGGGGGACAGGCATGGTCTATAGGGGGTTGTTGGGTTTCAGGAGGGTTTGGCAGGATCAGGAGGCTCACAGGGTCTGGCGGGGAGGGTTGGGAAATGTGGGGGACCCTCTCCTCACCCCCAGGGACCGGGAGCTATTTTTAGTTCCTCAGCTCCTGGCATCGACAAACACTAACAAAACTGGCACTAGGAGCAGCTTGTAGGATGGGGGGTTGGCAGGCTTGGGGGTTGCTTGCTGGTTCACAGCGAGGGATTGTCTGTCTGGGGGTTGAGGGGAGAGGCTGGAGGGGGGCTAAAAATAGCCTGATGCCAGGGAGAGGATAGGAAAAGCTCACAGCCGTTGGGTGGAGGCCAGAGGCTGGGCTTTCCAAGCCCTGGATCCACTCTGGGATCTGTACAGAAGTTCATTTAAATCAGTCTCACCGAACCTGAGCTAAGTTAAACTACCGCAGAGGTACACTTAAATTAAAGCGGGTCAGCCATTTAAGACCCATCTAAATTTCCTGAACTTCTGTACAGTTTACTTGGAGAAACACCTAACTAGTCTAAGGTCTGCACCTGGGTGAACTAAGTTAGATTGGGTGGCCATTTTTAATGCACTCTAACCTCCCCAAATATCTGTATGTAGCCAATAGGAGTAACTTTAGTCTCATGCTGCTCTGCTCATTTCCTGTCATTTCATGTACTGGAGACTATTTAATTTTTCAAGCCTAGCTATTTCTTAACCTCATTTCAGACACTACCGCTGGTAGTGCCAGTTAGCACCAGCCCTAGGGGTGTTTTTTTGTGGTGAGAATTCTTATGTAGGACATGGCTTCATTTCATTGCCCAAAGAGGCAGCCATCCAGTACCAGTTACTGATGGCCAAATTCAGTCTGCTGACCTTAAATGGATGGTATCTGTATCGCATCACTAGTTGCCCGTTGTGATAGAGGGTGGTTTCATACCAAATGGTCTTGTGTTTAAAAATGGGTTGGCATTAAAATTGGGAAAAGGTAACATAAGCTATTTTCATTTTGAATGAGAATGAAGGGTCTCTCAGAATTTCTGTAGTGTTTGAACTGAAGCTTATTGAACTTTTATAAACATTTTAAGAGTCCTTGGTAGTACTTCCAGGTATCACTGGAAAAAATATGGAGATCTTAGGAACTACTTTTAGCCAACAAATTAGAAAATGATTATGTCTTTTAATTACATTTCTAAAACAATTCAGGTAAGAAGGTATAAATTCAGCTCTGAAAATTATATCTAAACACCATTACATCAGAAATTAAGAATTTTGGTTATCTTCATTGTTATCTGTAACAGGTACACCTACAACCTAAGTGAGGCATCTGAAGGCGTGATTGATACATTTATTCATTAAGAATAGAAGTTAGTCTCCATAAATTTTAACTTTTTCTTTTAAAGTGTTAAATTCTTATATACTATAATAATCATAAATGTTTTACATTGAATTGAAATATAAACAGTAGCAAGATGGTCAAACTACATGAGAAATGCCTACAAAGACAGCCTGTATAGCAACTGTTAGCATTTAGTAAATATTTATCTAAGAGACAGTAAAAGTTCCAAATTATGTAAATACTATGTTTCATGTAAACCATGCATCTTAACATTTGACAAAACAGATAGTGAGTATAATCAGTCAATGCCAATCTGCATACTAAAGTATGTATATACATGAATGGGTTTATTATGTTATAGTTTGTGTTCAGTATTCAACTGAACAAAAACAACACTTTCCCAAACCTCAGTATGTATTTTGTTGATCATATAAAATAAATAGTTACCAGAAACAAACAGTGAAGATAATGAGTTTTGCACAGGACATATCCTCTAATCTTCCATGATGAAAAACCACAGACGAAAACCAATGTTTAAATAACATTAAGGAGTGTAACACAAATCAACAAAAGTCAGGAAATTCAAAGCTGACCTTTACTGAGACTGTTACGCTTTTCTTTCCATCACAGTATGACTGTGCTGCCTTAACTTTAAATTTCCTGGCTTTTATTGCCTTGTATTACCAAAACCTGGGTAGTTGTTCCAGCTTGAGTTATTTTTTTGTCTGTGAACATACACTATGACTAGGAGTCCTTTCCATTAGGGGCAACCGTTTATATAATGTTAAAGAAGAAGTACATGTGCTAAAGATTTGTGTTTTCAGTCATGAGGGTATATGATACAAGATTCCATTGTAAAACATTCTTTTTCCAATTTGAAACTTAAACCGAATTTGGTATAAATATTTATATTTTTCTCATAAGCAGTGAAAGGCAAATTTTTCATTCCAACCTTCAAATTTGCCTAGCCAAGTTAACTGAGTACATGGCTGCCCAATTTTGAACATGTACGTATTGTGTTTGGGTACACAGGGTGCACTCCCACTTTGGTTGATGCATTGATTTGGAAACAGGCAAAACTTGCACTACTAAATCGAAGGCGGGCATAATGCTTGATGAAGAGGTTGCTGTGTGTGTATTTAAGTATTACATTCTGTTGAATGTTTAAATCACACAGTTTGAGCGTGTACATGTATTATGCTGCACTAAAATATTGACAAGCCTTCTTTAAAATGCAAAATGTTTTACAATTTTTTCTTTTTTTGTTTTTTATCAGACATGGCGATGACCTGATTGTTACACCTTTTGCACAGGTAAATTTCACATATTCTTTTGGTCTACATAGTACTACCTTATGTATAAATATCTATATATATTTATACACGTGTGAATGAAAGGTAGTACATTGGCATCTATTGTTCTATGTTAAGGCATGCTTTGAAAAAGTGCATGTTTATAAGAATCATACAATATTTATTTCTGTTTAATTTAGGTCCTGGCAAGTTTACGAAGTGTGAGAAACAACTTTACATTATTGACTAATTTGCATGGGACATCAAGCAAGTAAGCTTCTGGTTTTTAATTAAATTTACATTCAAGTGCATGAATTATACACACACATTTGGTGCCAGATTTTCTGGCTGAATTCAGCTCAGCTTCCTTTTTTGCAGGCACATTTATTCACCTATTACCTGTTCCTGAGCTTTGTACATATGCTGAACTTCAAGAAAAGCTTTTCAAATGTAACACAATCTTTCTGGGATAGCAGCTGTCTTCTACCTGGGGTCTGTATAGCTTTTATCAGAATTGGACCCCATTCTTGGTTGGTTCCATTATAAATTTAATTACCGCTAATAATATGGACCTAACTAATAATATTTGCACCTGTTATTGACTATATATACAAAAATGCAGGCTTGAGTATTTGGAGACATAATATTGTGTCAGCAGAAGTGACATCCAGTGTTGGAAAACTGACTAAATTGTGAGAATATCTGTTAGTATGTAGAAAATACTTGCCCATATCATTATTTGTGATGTACTTCAAGGCTTAGCAACTAGATGGCGAACTTCACTGTAATTTATTTCAAATAAAATTGTCCAGAAAATGTCAGGTGAGAAAATGACTGGCAGTAGATTTGAAAAATTTGGATAATTAAAAAAAAACCCCAAACACTATTTGAAAGAAAGGTGAATAACATGTAAATAGTTCCAGGGCTTGGAACAAGTAAGTCTTCAAAAGTTTGGGTCTGAAAAGAAAGTTCCTCAGAACTTTATGAAGTCTTTTCCCTCTCCATTGTATCTCATCCTTGGCCACGTCTTCTGCATCCTTTCAGGCAGATCAGCTGGCTTTCCTTTATTTCACCTTTTTTGCGTGTACACACTTCTGCTTGCTCAGGGAGTATAGGAATTGGGACCAGGTGAATGAGCTGAAGAGGATCAAGGAAAGAACTGCTCCTGAAGCTGCTGGATCCTTTTCCTGGATGAAAAGAGCAGCCTTGGAGTGTTGAACCCACTACTGCCATAGGAAGGAGGGAAAGTGGTTCAAGAGCTGGGTAGCCCAGGCACACCTAGGCTAGGGATAGAAATTACACATACATTGGTAAAAGCAATGAGAAACCAGTTCAAACCTGTAACATAACAGAAGTTCAGTGCATATAAACCACTTTCAAAATGGTCAAAGCCAGTTTAAGATAAACCTGGATGCATATAGTATTAAACTTAACTGATTTAAGTTGAATTGATTTATTGAACTTCTGTCCCAGGTCCCCTCCAGATTCAAGTTAACTCACAGTCCCCCATCACCCCAGGATGCTTTGCACTTCCCCCACAACTCCCTCTCCCCCTTGTAGGGTGAGTGGGCAAGCCTTGGTCTAAGCTGTCTGGTCCAGCTGAGCAAGGGTGCATGCTCTAGCATCCCCCAGCTTCTGGCCTGGGTCACTGCAGGAATGTAGCTGCATTTCCAGAGTCAAAAGTGAATGTCTTTTCACTTGCTTATTGGTTCAACCTATATGGCTTAGACTAACCTGCAAAGATTGAATTGATTCAGCCTTGGGCTTTTTGATTGTTTGTATTTACTTAGGCCTAGGGAACAAGCAGAGTAACCTGTGTACTACCACTGTTGAGTCCAGATGTAATAGAGGGGAATGTGTACATTCACTTCCCCAACACATGCAGTTTAAATCCCAGGTACTAGTACAGGTACGGATGACTCTTCAGTCATTAACCAGTAGCAACATAGTACAACACATAGCAGAACCTAAATTATTTATTTTTTTAAAAAGTGGCTGCCTGTGGTTTCTAGCAGCAACAGAGGGCACTGGAGTGGCTTTTTCAGCACAGGCCTCTCGGAGTGCTTTTCTCTTACTCTCACTGAGAAAAAAACCCCTTTACTTATGCTACCATGTAGGGCTGTGAGAAGTGTCTTTCATTGCCTGGGCAAATGACTTATAGTGAATCTTGACTTTCAGTTTAGAAAAATAAGATTTATCTCCTTTAAGTTGTGGAGAAAAACTTGAAAATGTGAATCCTAGAGGCCAGAAAATAAGCAGGCAAAGAGAATTTAAAATGTGTGTGTGTGTGTGTATAGGCGTGTGTGTGTGTGTGTGTGTGTGTATATATATATATATTTAATTTTTTTAACATTTGATTCTTATGCTAATTAAATCATTTTGTGGCATATTTTTCTTTCATTTTTTTAGAAAAACTGTTTGCTGAATTCATCCAGATTTCACAAACAGATTTTGTTTCCTCTGTAACTTTTTTTTAGGACAAATTTATGAGTTGTCAAAAAAAACGCCATGCAGCTCTGTTTCAGAGAGCATATTGCACAGTGCTCTAATGAATGCACTGTCTCCCTGTTTGCTTCTAGGTACAGCTAAAGGTGTCAATAATGAGCCTGGATATTATATATGTCACCCTGTGCTGTGCTGTACCAGTTGAGATTACCTTAAGGTCTTTATGTCCAAACAGTTGGAGAAAATGCATTTTCAGGAGAGGGACCTGGAATTGAGCGCTCCATGGGTCAAAGGGACCCTCAGGTTTCTCTTTATGTGAGGGACAATGGTAGTTATATCTTTTGGAAACGACATGTTTTTACATAATTTATGGACTCTGGCCCAGAAGACGTGAGATGAATAGATTTTCTTTAAATTGGAAGCAGCTGGCAAAATATCCACTAAGCACTCATTTCACTTTGAAGTCATTTGGGATTCTCACTAAGCATGAAAGGGATTTCAGACTGTGGGTGTAGGCAGTGAGAGATTTTGCAATGATATGAACAATAAATTTGAAGCAATAAAAACCTATTAATATAGAGTATTCTTTATTCCTCCACAGGAGGTCTCCTGCCGCAAGTCAGCCACCAGTTTCCAGAGTGAGCCTGCAAGGTATGTGTGCACCGTAGATAATTACCCAAGACACTGAAAGTAAAACCTGTATCTTTATGTACTTTAAAATACTGTACTGTTAAAAACTGATTGCTTATGTTGAAAAGAAATGTAACCTGATTCTGTTCTTTCATTAGGGCAAATCATTCTTGTACCTGTAAAACCAGTACAAATGGGAGAAAAATCAGGCCCAAAATATTGTCCTCTTTATCTTCTTGTTTTTATTTTCCCCTTCTGTGTGTCAATAAGAAAAAAAAAAACATGATTTTGCTCTGCCATGGATGCAGAAGCTGTGTTATCCTACAGAATCTCTATCCTACAAAAGCCTGGAAGGCCCCTGTCCTGCAAACTGTAAACAGGCTCAGAACAAAACCATATTTTGGAGGAGCTCTCATTTTAGTTTGCTTCCATTTGAACAGTGAAAGACCTCAAATCCAGAAGACCTCTCTGGGCTGAGATTCTCACTAGCTTTAGTCAGATGTTGTGGAATGGGTTTTTTTTTTAAAACCTTTTATTTACTGAGGGAGCACATGTCAATGGATTTAGTTCATTCTTATTGTCCAAGTTACCTCCAAGCACTGTTTGGCTGGTTTATGGACACAGTGATTCATCAGTATCAGAAGATTAGTGTCCCATTTTCTTCTGTTCTAAGGCATGATTAGTGAACTCATACTTTCTTACTACAGAGGAGGAGTTCTGAGGTTAGCAGCGTGTTTCATTTGTTTCTTTTTCATTACAGTCAGGGCTAACCCAAGGGGTTTGGCTGCTCTGTGTAAGCAGCAAAATATTTGGGGTTTTTTTCCTCCTTTCCTCCCCACCAGTCCATCTCTTTTATCCCATCCCAAGTGTTATAACGCTATTTAACACTTTTGTGTTCAGCTTTCTCTAACCATGCTTTTCTTTGTGTTCTTCCTTCTCGCTCTCTCTCCCTTTTTCCTTCTCTCTGGGGATGTCTACACGTGTATTGATGCACCTTTTCTAATGCTCATTAAATTTAGTACCTCCAAATGTGAGGTACTAAATTCACGTGCATTAGGCTGAGCTAATATGCAGTAGCACATTTGCATGCTTTTTTAGTGACGCTTAATGTACAGTAAACTATTTTACTGTGCATTAGCATAATGTTGCTTTTTTATATAACATTTTAATATGTAGTAAAATAGTCTACGCACATTAAAATACTTGTGTAGATGCACCCTCTTTCTCCAAATATTTTTCTTCTTCCTGCTTGGTTCTCAAATTAATTTTCTTCAGGGCATGTCTGTACAGAAAAGTGTAGGGTTTTGCAGAGAGATCTGAGCTGGCTTGGCATAACTGCATTAGCATGGCACTCCACCTGGATTAACATGGGTGTTAGCCTGGGCTGTGTGCCATATTAACAATGCCTATACTGCTTTAGTGCCCAAGACAGCTTGGATGTCTCTGTATAACAATGCATTTTGCCATGGAGACACAGGCCCTTAGGCTAGGAACAGAAGTTATACATAAACTGGTTTAAGTGATCAGACACTGGTTTAAACCTATAACAGAACAGAAGTTCAGTGCACATAAACCAGTTTCAAAATGGCCAAAACTGATTTAAGATAAACCTGGTTGAATGTAGTAGCTGACTTAACTACTTTAGGTCAAACCAGTTTATGGAACTTCTGTCCCAGACCCCTCGTGGTTCAAATTAAGTCACAGTCCCCCAGCATCCTAGGATGCTTTGCAGCCCTGGGCTGGGCTGTCTGCTTGAGCAGAGCAGGCTTGGCCCCACCCCTCTGTTCTCTAGCCAGAGCAGAGAGGGTTGGCTGACAAGGGGGTGGGGGTGAGAAATCTGGCTGGGGACACAGCCCGGTTTGCCTGGCAGGGGTGGAGAAGCCCCTGTCAGGCATCCTCCACCCACTCACTGTTCAAGCAGCAGGGGGCATGGCCAGCCCCAGTGGCAGCCTGAAGCAAATGGGGAGGTGGAAGGGTTGTTTAATCCCCCCCTGGGGTCTGCCAGGCAGGGGCACAACAGTCCCTGTTGGGCATTTCACCTGGTTTGCTACTAAAAGGAAGAAATGCCTGGCAGGGGCTCTTTCCCCACTAGGCACACCCCGACTGGGGACCTCGCAGGCCAGGGTGGGGGTGTAAACCCCTCCCCAGTCAGCCTGCCAGGACCTGGCCACACCCCCTCCTCAGCTCAGCTTTCCTCCAGCCTTTGGCCCACTGCCGAAGGGAAGGGAGGGCTGCTTTCGCACCCCCCGGCTTCTGGGCTGAGCCACTGCAAGCATGTTCCTGCATTTCCAGAATCAAAAGTGAATGTCTGTTCACTTGCTTCTTGGTGCAATCTATGCAAGCTAAACTAACCTGCAAAGATTGAACTGATTCAGGCTTGGGCTTTTTGAATGTCGGTACTTAGTAGTGCGTATTTTTTCTACTGAGGTGTTTTCAGTCCTATTGTTTTCCCCTGTCCAGTTCGTGTTGTGTGTGGAGGGAGAGAGGGTGCCATCTCTCTCTCTGCTCTCTCTAGTCTTCTCCATCAATTCCTGCTTTATTTTTTTGCCTCCTCAGATGATACCACGCTTTGCCCTGCACTGCATCACTCTCAGACTTGCTTGTTACTGTCCCCATATGTACAAAGAACATTTCTCTTTCC
>NW_005842470.1:184558-198702 GCF_000455745.1 Alligator sinensis | reverse complement strand
TTCAGAGACCAAGGCAGGATGTCTCTGGAATTGGGTTCACTTCGTTATGGGGGGAGAGTAATACTTAGCTGAGCCTCCAGATGGAGCCTGCTGATCAGGGTTCAGCACACACTGTCTTTCCAAACCTCGGACTACAATGAGCAAGGGGTTTCCAGCCAGTGGCTTAGCATCTGCCTTGTCAGAGTCTGTGCTGGTTTTGGAGGTAGGTGGGACATGGAGGTAGATGGATACTCTGTGACAACAGGGTAAGCAAAGAGAAGCCTCAAAAGGGTTGGCCATGCCTCCCAACCCCTGTGGTTTGCAAAACAGTGGGTGACAAAACACTCCAAAGGAAGGGGCCTGGGAGGCACAGGGGGGGCACTGTTTGTTTCTGCTCAGGTTGGTTGTTTTCCACCACCTCTAACTACCTGCATGATTTGCCTCAAGGGCAGGGGTGGCTTTGCTTACACTATACTAAGCTTCATTTTCTACAGATGAGCCGGTGTAGATTTGAACAATATTCATTCATAAGATTTTGTTGTAGTGCGGGCAAGGAGCGGCTGATTTTCATATTACATGTGATGCTTTGAAGAGTGAATTAACGGCCACCATTGGCATTTGCTTTTTTTCCTACTGTGGTACATACTCTGTATATAGCAGTATTTATTATACTGGAAACATTCATATTATGTTACTCAAAAAAATTGATAATGGCACATGGAAGTCTTTGATGTGATCTGGATACTGCATAATGTTGTCTTAAACACCTTCCCATTCATTTTCTGTCATGTGAGCAGCCATCAGAGGGGGTTAACACAACTCAGTCCACTATTTTTTACCTGAGAAATGTTGTTTTAGTAGGACTTCCGTCTTGGCATCCCTGATGGGAGAAGTTCTGTAGCATTTAGAAAACAATGAAAACCTTTTATCGCTTTTTTATACCACCTGCTCAATCCAATAACAAAGGTATTTAGAGAAGGCTGTCATATTTGGAATATTTCTATGTTTTCCTTGTATTAAATTCTATAAGACATATTTCTATATTTCTGGAGAAATCATTGGAATCTTAGCTTGAATCTCATGATACGTATGTGTTTCTGAAAGCCTCTGCTCCTGGGGTCATATGATTAGATTAGAATCTGAGCTTCCCTCTTTAAAAAAATGTACATTTCTACCTATTGTGGTTGTGAAGAAAATTTTGAAAACAGGATGCTAACCCTCAAAAAAACTGAAGGCAAATAAAAAGAAACTAACATTTATTATTTTTAGGCCATTTTTTCATTACTTTTGAGGGTCTCTCATGATCTTTGAAAGCCTGGAGTTGGTGATTACCTCTATCTTCATTCAGGTTACCTATATTAGACATATGAGCATGTCTTCGTATCTGCTCAGTGGTTTAAAGATAAAAAGTGCTGGATTTAGGTGACAGTGCAGGTATTACCAGTATGTGGAATTTATTATAGTGCTATAAGGATACGGTTCCTCATTTTAGATATTTCATGAAATTCAAAAAAGCAGAGTCCAGACTAATGATTGTTGCAGTCAGTGGGAATCTGCCAACAAACTTTAATTGGTTTTGGTTGAGGTCCTCAAAGAAAATGTGAAGTACATCCTAGTAGAATTCAGATAACTTCTAAGCTTTGCAGGTAGCTATAAGAAATGTTTTGAGATCCAAAGAGGAAATAGTGTGATTACCTACCCCAGGTAAGAGATCCACAAGTGCCATCTACCATGCAGCAGGATGCAAAGGGCCTTAGGGAAATTAAATTTCAGGTGACTTTTGTCAAAGACTTAACTCAAGTACAGTAATTCTGTTCAACTCCTGCAAGGTTTAGTCTCCAGACTCAGGTAGGGTTTTTTGACTGATATAAAATATCAGGTCCCCTACTCATGATGTTTATATATTGGCAATGTCTACATTGATAGCATCAGAAGGACTCAGTAGTGACATGATGAAAAAAGACAGCAGCGCTGCTACACAGAAGGATGGCTGTCAACGTTTGACAGATAAAACTTCAGAAGTCAAAAAGCATATGTTAATTTACAAGGCATAGAGCTATACCTGTGGGGGGGGGAGAGAAGTGAATCCTTCTCTGTGAAGTAAAGACTGACTCCAGATGAGGTAAGTACTTAGGTCAACACTCTTCAATAGGGAAACACCATTAAACTTTTTACCAAGAACTCAGACTCAAATGGACTTTGTACCTTGAGGAAAGAGTCATTCTCTGACAATGACAGTAGACTCATACATTTAAACTTTAAGTCTCTAGAGACATAAATAGTCATGATTTGTCAAACAGGCTGACCAGGCATGTAAACATGTTCTGTAATCTTTAATTTGCTTTTGTGTATAAAGAAGGGCAGAGTAGCTTGTAACTCTAAAGCAGATGAACTTGTAATATCCCTTTTGTTGTTCATTCCATAGTACTATCCGATCATCACCCACATGAAATAAAGTCTTAGGCTGCCTATACATGCGCTCATCAGCATACTTATTAGAATGCTTCAGCCTCACTGCAGCATCATGTGTTTAAGCCCCTGCGCATTTTACAATAGCCTTGTGGGGGTTATTTACACCTCATTGAATGAGATGTAGATAAAGCATCCCAGGTCCATTTTTAAATGTGCAGGGGCTTAATACAGATGACATTGCGGTGTTTTAATTAGAGCGGCTATCCAAGAGTCGCTGTAATTAACCCCTCCCCACCATGAAGCAAGTGTATAAGCAGCCTTAGAGTCTCCCTCTAACCTCCCTCCATGCATCTCTTTGACCATTTTATAGTCACCTCTTTACTTCAGTTTCTTTGATCCTATGCTAAGGTCAGAAGCATTCTTTCCACAAGGTCCAGGCTCCACTTAGTTCTTTCCCATCCTATGACATTCCAGTATAATGCCGATTCTTATTGCCACAGGTTCAACCATCTTACTACATCTAGTTATGTTCTCTGCATTATGTTCTCTCAATCCGTACTCAGTCTAACTTAGAACATCTCCTCAGGTGAGCCTGAGGAGTTTGAGCCAGCCATTTTTTTCCCTATATAACCTCCCTGAAATTAAGTACAGATCATAAATCATCCCAATCGCATCTATATCATCCCCCTGTTTGGACTGATACAAAAGGGAGAAGATTATCCTCTCCCTGGACACTAGAAACAAACGTTCAATGGCTTTTAAGTATAAAGGGACACCAAATACTTCTGAATATTTCAGAGAAGGAAACTGTAACATGTTTTCCCAGTAGTTAGCCTGTGTTGCATCCCTGTAGATCAAAGAATGTGGTGTTCAATCAAAAGGGCTTATTCCCAAGATATATAAATCAACATGGTTAGTTGTTATTTGAAGTCTGCCGTTGTCATATCTGCACTTATTGATTGAACATGATTAACTGCATCAGTATAAACTTCGTATGTATGTCTCCTTTTATTTGTTACTACCCGTGTGATTTATATCGGTTTACAAAAAGTACAAAACTTGGAGTTTAAAGCAAACTAGCCTAAATACTCTAGAAGGTAAGACCAATTACTTTCAGCATTTGCACTGGAAGTAAGATATGTCAGTTAAAATGAGACCATTACAGGATTTGGCAATTGTTTAAAACAAAGGGCCATGTTCATTCCTCTCAGTTTCCAAAGAGTTTCCCCAGTGATGATTTTGGCCAAACATGGAACCAGAGGCATTACAGCATAAATTATGCTTTTTAAAATGTTTATCCTTTATTTTCCTTAAAGCATAAAGTTTTTCATGAGACTTTTCAAAAGACAAAATACTGCCATCTGATGGTAAATTTCAAACTTAAAAAAAAAAGTCATACAAGGAAGAGGACTACGTGTTCTTTTTCCCAACATCCTATATATTTTGATCTTGGTATAAATTTAAGTAAATCTGGCAGATTTCCCTTTATGGAGGTGACAGGAACAAATACATTATTTTTATAAATTAAATAAAACAACCTGAAATGGTATATATGCAAGAGTATTTATAGCTGTAATAAAACTGAAGTTTTCATTGGTTCATTTTTCAAAATTACTCCATAGAATTAAAATATATAAAGACAGTAGACCTTTTATATAATATCTATCAATCCAAGCACAACCCATCTGCATACTGCAGTGATGTAGAAACTAGTGAATGTGACCACTACTTAGTCTGTACTACTCACTTTTTACAATTTTTTCTTAATTTCCAGTGTTAAAACTACCTCATTTTCTGGTGTAGTTTGTCTAGGTTATATTGTATCTTTTCCATTTGAAATGAATAAAGAGAGGGACATATCTTCAAAGGATCAGATTCTCTGCTCTATTTTCCTATCAATTGCACCAAGGTAATTGAGAAGAAAACTGGTCCAAATGGAGAGAACTTGGGGTTCGATACCCCATCACATTCATTGGGTGAGCTGGGGTACGAGTCTTAGGGAGCCAATGGTGAGTTTTCTGAATACTGAAGCAAATACAGGGAAAGAGAAAAGGTTTTGCATCTATAAAATGTGAGAAAAAGAGTTCTTTTCCCTTAAAAAGAAAATGACAATTGATTTCTTTTTTGATCACTGGCCATTGAGAATCGGCGTACATGAGTAGAGGGAAGGTAAAGAGCTTTCACCCTTTGTGTCTCTTTAGCATAGATCAGGCATAATCACAATTCCCATGGTCAGGGAAACGCAGGTTGTATTAGTTATGTCCTGAGGTCTCCTTTTTTCTACTTCCCAAAGGGGAGGGAAAAAGCCAGAGCCATGGTATTAGGTCTACTAGCTCATCCTGTTGCCCCTTCCCCTCAGCTTCTCATTTAGTTCAGTATAGCTTTACTTTGTCCATCTAGTCTCTGGTCTCCGATTTTATCTTTCTTTCTCTTTATCTAGGGAGATTAAACCCACAAAGCTGCTAATGATCTCTCCCTTGACAAAAAGAGATGAATCTCTTCTTTTCTTTTACTACCTTGGAAGCAAAGAATTCATCAGTGTCTTCTTTTTTCATTCTGACCCCTTTTTCCTAGGCTCTCATTACTGAATTTTGTAGTTCTTATACTACCTTTTTGATACAGTTAAGAAAATCTTAGGTCATGATTGGTCATCCCGTGCCTCCACTATTGTCACTTCCAATTTTTGGTCATCAAATCTTCTGTATCTTCCACTTAAATCCAACATCATATTTACCCCTATGACTCCTGCTGGCTGAAATCCCTTCACTGGTTTCCAGACTAAATCTGAGTTCTTCACTCTCCTTTTCAAAACTTGGCACAACTCCTCTCTCATCTATAGTTCTGTTTGTTTTATGGCACCTCCTGTATTCCTCCCAATACTTTCTCCTCCCTTTCTGTCTTAATCCCAAACTCTGCTTTAATCTTTTTTTCTACGCCACACCCTAAAAATAGAAAAGCTCCCCCTCCCTTCAATTCTTTTCTCGGAATCTCTGCCTATTGTTTAGCTTGCCGGTATCAAGTTCTTCTCCATTACCTCCTGATCTTCATATACTTCATGTTGCACTGAATCAGGTTAAGCTTCCTGTGGCAGGTACTTGGCACCGTGTGTTTGCAAAGGGGAGCATGTACCTATGGAATGCTGTAAATAATAAGTAGAAAGCTAACTGTTCTGAAGCATGGGCAGCAGAGAAAGGATGTTGTAATATTTGAGCTGAAAGATCAGGGTCTCACTGAATAATCTGAACAATTTTCCTATGATTATTTCTTTTATAGAATATTGCAATTAAAAATGTTACCCATGGCTCATAGGAACACAACATAATTGTAAGGGTCAAACAAAGCTGTGTGTCTCCTGAAGCTATGGGAAGTTTTCCCAACAGCAAGCAGCCTTCTGCCCCCTAAATGTTTTCAGGACTGATTAATTATTGTATTTCCAAACAATGTAATTATACACCTAGCAATATATCTGCCTCTTTCATTTTGCAGCATGAGGCTTTGGGGGGGTAGCATTTTGTGATATATCACATAGGCTTTCCAGGGCTCACAGGATTAAAGCTTTGTTAAAATGCCACTCCAGGAGTGGGAGTGAAAGATTGGTATTTCTCCCTGCCTGTTCCTTAGCCTCAGCATTCCTGTACATCTGCACGTTTATCTGCACTTTTCACATGCCTTCACATGAACACAAAACTTGTAAGCTTTCATTTTTGATGTGGGTGTAAAATCTACCCAGACTCATACATAAACATTTGGATGAAAGATAAATGAATGACTGCATGATACTTTCATTTGTACTGAACACAATCCAATTTTTTATAGAAATCACGCTCAAGTTTTTTCAGAGGATCAAAACAAGCTCTTGAATACACAGCGCTGTAAATTTAAAGTAGTTTCATTTGAAGCCAGCTCTGTGATTCCAGACTTATGCTACTCTAGAAGCAGAGTATGGCTTTGTATGTGGACAATAAAACATTTGGTGTGAAATTCTATGGACGTGTCTACACGTTCATTAATGTGCATTAGGTAATGTGCATTAAATCTAGTACCTCCATTGTGAGGTACAAGGAAAATACACATCAGCCTATCTTAATGCACATTAGCCAAAGAGCATGGGTTTTTGTGATGCGTTAGTGCACACTGAAGAAGTTGAATGCACATCAGCGTGCATGTGTAGATGCGCCCTGCACATGCATTTCAGTGAGTTGATATGGGTGAGTTTTGCCAGGGTAAGGACTAAAGATTTAGTCCTTTGATTTTGAAAGATCTTATGCAAGTCAAGCAAACACAGTACCTGGCAATTCTAGTAAGCGAATTCTGTCCACTGTATCCAAGCATTTGCCTCCTAAGTAACTAATTATGCATAATAAAATCAGTTCAGCTACAAAAGTAATAGGTTCTGTGTCTATTTAAGAGTCATTTCCAACCTAAAGAATTCTCTGAAAATAATACAGCATTTGTTTTTATATATGATTATATTTTTAAAAGATTACATAAAACAGCTTAATGGTTTATCTTTGGCAAGTAAACAGCCTACTTTGTATTGATAATTCTTATGATTGGGTAAAGTCTAAAATGCTGAAAGAGTAAACTAGTTCTGCTGTTGACAGGAATTAAATATTTGTTCACTGTGTGCCCAGTAAACTTTAAAAGTTGTTCTGCATGAAGAAAGAGACTGACTGAGTAACCTTCAAAAGCCTCTGGTAACATCCTAGCTTTTGTCTGCTGCTCTTAAAAAGAGTAGTTCGCTCCCAGAAGAAATCCATTTCACATATTCATGCTGGCTAGAAACACACACCCCCTGAAAGTTGGAATCATGCATCTTAGTAAGTATTTCAGTTATGCTATTGACGTCAATGCAGTCATTAAATAGATTGCCGGCCCTCCCTTTAGTAACCCTGTGCCAAAGACCTAGAGGCAGACACGTTTTAAAAGAAGAACATTGGGTTTTCGTTTAGCAAACGGAGAGAATAAGGGAAAAGTTTCTTCTGGAGTCACGGGGCTTTGCAATGCTGTTTTGTTAATTTCATTTACTTCGTTTACGCAGAGACAAATTGTTGCATTTACTAAGATACTGTTGCTCCGTTACTATGTACATAAACAATTCTAAATGAGACTAAATTTTCTTGTGATCAACTACAGCTGAAAAATGACACCCATTTTACGTCTTACAGCTAGATTTATTTGTATATCGAGTAACGCAAGATATTCAAGCAAACCTTTTTAGCCTTTGACTCCAGAAGTTCTTCAAGGATTGATTTCATGACATCTATTTAAAAAATAGCCTTCATTTCTCCTCAGCAGGCCCCTGACAGCCTCTGAAGACCTACTAGCTAATCATGATTCCATAGCAACCAATAAAAACTGTTTCCCCCTCAGCCACACCTGTGAAGTGTCACATGAGGCATTCTACGTATGCTGCTCCCATCAGGCCATCTGTCATTCCTTCAAGTCCAACTACCATCTATGGCAATTGGGCAACCGTCAATGATGTCAGAGGGACTCCCCAAGCGTGGTCAAGAAGCCTGTCTATATTTCTTACGAGGGGTAGGCTCTTTCCCTCCTGACTGACAGATTCATTCATTATGTTAACCAGGGAGATACTTACATCTTAGAGCTGCCCCTACCCTCTCTGCAGGCACAATTCCTGGTATACAGCTTGAATATTATCAGCAATGGATCTGATGGTCAAACAAGGGCTTTAAAAAAGAGACATTGAGCTGAAATATTAAGAATATAAAAGATGGCATCCTCAGACAGCTGGAGGAAGTACCTTCCCTTTGCCAAGATAACCAGGTATGTTACAAACAAAAATCATTAATGAGCATCTTTGGGAACTGAGCCACCATTTTCTTCAGCCTGGCACTTCCTGGTAAGTGCCACATTGCTGCTTAGCTTCATGCTAAATAAAGCAAAAAAAAGGCTAATCTTCAGGTCTGAAAAGGTTGGTTTCTTCTTCTATTGGCTATTTGCTCACTGAATCTTGTAGCCAGGTGCAAATCCACTGTTTGAAGCTTGCACTATGTTCTGCAGTGTGGGCAACATGGAGGTGTACAAGGTTCCTAGTGACATACTCTCCAGGTGTCACTTCTTTGACTTTGTGGGTGAAACCTTACACGGTTTTTGTATAGACTGCGTATGGAAAACCTATTTTGGGCTAGTTAAAAAATGTATAGAGACATTTGAACTTGCATCATGGTCAGTTCTTGATTTAATGAAATTTGTATGTCCACATGATGCACAGAACAATGGTAATTGCTGTCAGGGAAGGCAAGGACTATGCATAGCATAGCCAATTAATGTACTTAATCCAATCCTTATTGTCCTGACAGATATAAACCTGAACTGCAGCAAAAGAAAGAGAAAAGCTAATATAAAGATTTAAAAAGCATATAAGTGGAGGCAAATATCTCATGTTGTTAGTGATGAATACAGGCTCTCTCGTTGTCCTTTTTGCTTCAAACTCCATGTCATGATGATTTTCCAGCTGATGAGAAGTGAAATGGACTCCTAACAGAGCCCATCAACTTACTTCAACAGCAGCTATAGGTGTCACTGCCGAATGGTCTAAGTTTCTTCTTCCTCCCACTTGGTTGAGCTCACTTGTCGCAACGCTGTGTCCCAGTCAGAGCCTGCACTGGGAGTGTGAAAGGCTGAATCTGAGTATCAGTAATAAGTCTTTCACAGTGTATTGTGCAGCACTAATCCAAGAACCAGCAGCCTGAGTGGCCTTGTATAGTACCAAAGTTAACAATGTTGTCGTCTGGCAAGATCTGACTCCAAATGTAAGTTGCTTTAATTTAAAAATGTAATTAAATCTAATGTTGTATTTTGACTTCCTGTCATGGGCCAAAACTTTCAGTCCTTAATCAGCAAAAGTCCCACAGACTTTACTCAAGCTTATCAGGGTCAGTGGAAAGCTGCCTTAGTAAGTAGTGCTGGGCTAGAACCAGAGGGTGAAATCCTGGCCCCACTGAAGTGAATAGGAGTTTTGCCATTGCCTTCCATAGATTGCTGGCCACCCACAGTATTTAAATCCTTCACAGAAAATGTTTGTTGTTTCATGATAACTGTTATAAAGACCAAATGATTATTACATATTTTCAGTGTATACAATAGATTTAATTGAAAGACATTGGTAATTTGCTTTGGTCCCCTATTTATTTGTTAAAATTCCAGCTATTGTAAACTGTATTTTAGATTAATTGTGAAAGCCCCAAAATAGTTGACAAAAGAATTATGGATTAACTGCAATCACTGTTCCAGTCACCTAATATTTAATTATCATTATTTTATCATCACCTCGTGATATGAAAAGAATTGTTTGGCAATAAATGTAATATGCCATTGTACTACTGTTAAAGACATGTTAAATTTAATAGCTGACCATACATTTTACCTTAACATAGCTTCTTGTGTTTACAGATGATAAGTTAGCCCTAAGGGCACTTAGGATTCTGGTCTTGTTATCTCCCCTTATAGAAGTTATGGTTAATAATGACTTACTGTTTATTAGCAAGAGTTTGTGTAAGATTCCTAAGTTTATAAGCTTCATTAGAAATAGCTGGAAATTTATAAAAGCAATATGTATTAAGTAATATAGTTAGCTGATTCATTTAGAAATGTAAAAAAGTTCTTATAAAATATATTTTAATTCTTGAAGACATTATAGATAATGTGTCTGCCCCGTCTTTATAGGATCCACTAATAACTGTAGGGTATAAAACAGAATACAAATGTTGCATGTGGATGCCACATCATGGCATGTACCACAGTGTGTATTTGCTGAGCCCAGGGGCACAAAACTTGTATTGTTGACTGAAGTAAGTGCAGGATTGGACACTGTTGAACATTTTTATTTAATATTTATTTGTGTCCTGGTCATGCTGTGGGAGTCCCAGCCAGTGGTTCAGAAAACTATTGTGCTATGCCACAATCTATTTCTGTATTTATTTTACACTTAAGTAAGAACATAAACTAAAGTAACAAGTCCCTGTTATTGTGCTCTAATACAAAATTAATACTATGAGCTCAGCATGAAAAATAATGATTTTAAACAGGAAATCGGACAATGACCAACAAAAAGCTCCTTTTCCCCCTCCAAAACTTCTCTCAAACAGGTACTTTTGTAGCCAGCCATAAATACTAAATGCAGACTACTTCAGATCAAGGAAAGAGCAAGTTCCCATGTCCCCAGTCCCTCATAGAGAGTACCCTGCCAGCCACCCCCTCTATGAGCTGGTCCTGGCTTGACTGACCACAGTGGTGGAGTATGTGATTTTATCTCGGGCAGTGTTTTTTTGGAAGGTTCTTACTATCTTAGCACTAATATATAAAATACTTAAACCACATTTCACCTTGGGCCTGTTTTGGCATTGACGACTACACAGTAATTCATGATCATAAGGCTAGCACCTATACTTCTAATGGGTTTCTTTGAAAAAGTGTAGTAGTACTGTTGAGGTGTTTATAAAGCTTTCGGTTTCCTGCCCTTATCCACCTCCTTTTTTTTCAGTTATCTTATACAAAGTAACCGAAAATGTTATGCTTCAGAATTAATGTTGTCCACAATGCAGGTTACCTCCTCTAGAGGAGTTTTTGCACTATACCTGAAAGCAAGTTGTACAACCGTGTGTTCCCCTGGAGATATCCGAAAACTTAATTCAATGTGTCCAGTTAAGTTGATCCAATGAGGGAAACATTTTAAGTAAGAAAATATTCAGAATAAGATGAGGCATTAGCAAATAGATCACTTTTAATAATAGCACACATTAAATGCTGGCATTTATGGATATTTTTTTTTCTTTTTCCCTGTCACAGAAAGAACTTCAGGAGAGAAATCTAGATAGAAGTTTCTAGCTCTAACTAGAGTAATCCTGTATTGCAGCATAAATGCTTAATGCCTCATGGTCCATATCCAAACCTTGCCAAAAGTGTATGTCAGGTCTCCATCCTAATTCCGACATTTGGAGTGGATATTTCCCTACCCTCTCATTACACTCTCATTGGTTAAATGAAGCAGACTTTTAGCAGCTTTTCAGCTTTACATGGCACTCTGCAGCTTCTAAACATTTTCAACTAGTTATAGTTAATCAGCACTATCTAGGTGGCAAAGCTGAATAACCTGCACCTAGATATTACACTGGAAACAAATAAAAGAGGAGACCATCATACACTAGTAATCTTGCATTCTGAGACTACCTTAGGAAAACCATTGAGTATAGTCAGCTTTGTATGTTGGCAAAAAGTCTCTTACTGTGAAGGAAAACCATGTGCAATTTAAAGTCTGAAATTTCCTGTGACAACATAAAAAATTGCTAAATAAGGTGTTTAGCTATTCTTTTAAATAATATAAAGAGCAACACTGCAAACATCCTACAGTGGGCATTGACTCTATCAATATTTCAGTTCCATCCATTTATGATATTTTACCTGAGATTGGCAGCAGGGAAGACAACAACCGTGCTCATTTTTCAAGTTGATTGTTACCCGTGGGAGTTGAGTGCCTATGTTTCAGGACCTTCAAGCCCAAAGCTTCTCTCAGTTATGCTGACTGCAGCAATCCAGCAGGCCTACACCAGCAGTATGCCCCCCAGCACTTCTTGTGTCATGGATAAGCCTCAGCTGCACCTTCAAGGCAGCTTTCTGGCTGTTTTATACTAGCTCAGGAGCAACAGCCAGAACAAGGATTAAGCTCATAGTGTTGAGGACAGCATCAATACAGAATTCAAACCTCCAGGTTTAATCACCTGGCAGTTAGCAACTATTTAGATGTAAGAAGTACATAAAAGTCAGCAGTAATGTGTGCTTGTCTGGTATTTCTATATATTACCAATTTTCCTTCCTCCTTAAGTATGCTTTTTAATAAAAGCCCATGGTAAATGATCCCCTAGTGACTAATTAATTAACAAGTTACTTACTTCATTCTTGCTGAATGTACCTGGCTCATGGATGTAAGTGTATTTAGGCTGGGGGGCAACAGGTATTCTAGTTACATTCTAGATGCTAGCACACGATTCTACTGTATAAAAAATAATACCAACTAGCTGCTGCACAGAAGTAGGTAAAGAGATCAGTATATGAAGGGATTAACTTGGAATATTGAAAACTGTGCAAATTATCATCATCCTTTTGTGCCCCACCTTTTCTGTTATTCTGTGATTTTAAAGATTACCTTGCAAAGCCCTTGCATACACATAAGCAAACATAAATGATAATGGGTCACAATCACATCCATTAAACCACGATCATTGAGTGAGACAGATTAATAACAATGAATAATGCAATGAAGAATTTAGCCCTATTTTCTGATATTGCCTTTTTTTAAAAGAGCAAACAAGGGACACGTCTTCTGTAAAGGTTTAGAGCTGTAGTGTACAACAAAAATGAATAGAGAGATCTATTTCAAATAGGACAAAAAATTTATAGCATAGTGATGTTAGAAATATAGCTTAACCTGCAAGATATTTTTCTCACATATCAAACCTGGAAGCTCATTCCTTTACATTCAAATATACTTTTTTTTATTTGTTGTGCTTTCCTGAATATCACTGCCTCAATTTCTGCTGTATTTCTGTAGTATTGTTGCATACAGTGAGCAATATGCATACTACTAGAATACTAGTTACTACAGCTCACTAGATGAGTTGATGTGGATTGCTCAGAATATCACTGAAAAATCAAATATGTGAAAACACCATCCCAGAAATATACATTATACCTGATTGCCTGTTACGACCGTAAGTAACTACACCTCTGGATTTCAACCACAAGATAATATTCATAGTAGTTTATTTTAAAAGGCTACATAAGAACAAGAAGTTCAAATCAGGTGAATCAGTAAAGTAGCCTTCCTTACTCCTGGTGTACAGAGAGTCCTCTATTCTAAGAAAACAGATTAAAATTCCAAACTAAATCTTTTTTAAAATCTTCTGTCTTCAAATGTAATGCTTTCAAGAAATTACATTTAGCTATGAAAACATCTGTGATATTTTGTAATTAAATACACTTTCAGTGATTGGCATGATAGCTCAGAGCATATATCACCACACAAGAGCTATGTGCTCAATCTTGCCAGCAGTTAATCCTGGGTGTGGTGCTTATCTGCATGAAAGTTTGGGTCCTTTTGAAGGACCCTAATTTTGAAATTGATTTTGGAGGTTACTTACATGAAGCCTGCAAAAGCTGAAAATGTTATAAATCCAGTGTGTCAGCCAATCCAGAAAAAAACCTATCACCCGCCAATAACTTTGTAGTGGAACTACAGATCTTAATTAAGAGTGGGTAGAGGATCCACGAATGCAAAAAACGCTAAAGTATCCATTGTGCTAGCCAAAGCATGTACCCACTCCATTTCGATCAGAAAAAAACTCAACTGGATAATTAATTATTTCTAACCAATGCACAACCTCTTGAAATTCTCACCTGACCTGATTTAATACAGTGTGATCTACACGGTATGGTGCAGTGTGTGGACCACTCTTATGGCCCTGGGAGCTTGTGGTCCATGTGGTATGTAGCCAGGGGGGCTGAAGCCCCCAACTATTCTGATGTTAGACATCCCTGAATTAAGTAAAATGCTAAAGTCTTTATGATCTGATATCTCCTCATTTAAGCCAGAGAAGCCAAAGCTCTAATCTGAACTCCCTTGAATTTTAAGTAAAATTGGAATCAGACTTTTAACACCATGGCACTGTTCTTAACCTAGCCTAGAGACTTTCATCATCTGAAATATTTTGTAAATGTCAATCCAAGCCCTG
>NW_005842470.1:114099-184527 GCF_000455745.1 Alligator sinensis | reverse complement strand
TCAGCAGGATTTGGATCAGAATGTCGGAGCAGTGAGTTCCATCCTGTCCATTTTTGAACACTCTGCAAAATAGATATATGCATGTTCTGAGTTCTCCTTTATCTGGGGGCTAAAAACATGTTGAGCACCAGAATATATCTGTCTTCGGGAACTCATTTGATATAAGCACTTATTTCATTATAAAATATCATTCTGCCAGACCATTTGTTTCTTTGAAGTCTCCCTGAAGGGGTCACCACTTGGACTATCAGAGTAACATTCTGCACTACTTCTATTAGAATTCATAGATGGGCATTCCTACTAATCATATTTGTCTGTCGGTCTTGTGATTGAGACAGAAATCGACCTAGTCAATGAAAGATTCAGCCTGGTCAGTAAAATGATAACATGTCAAATCATGTATTTTCTCCCTGAGATAAAGTTAGACCTGAGCAATCTTTCCTTTTCAATCAACAGGCCAAGATTAGGCTTTGTCCTCTCTTACTATTTCTGCTTCTCCCCATCTATTGACCAAGGTATTTCTAGAGCAGGCAAATCCCATTCCCTGATACCCCTATGATATCACTGCTAAGTGACATTTGACAAAATGTTTCCTGCATTTTGTTACTTCCATTTGGCACAATGCAGGCACTGTCACTTTCCCTTCTGATTTGTGGCAGCTACAATATATTGTTTGCTGTGCTTGGCTATGCGTGGGGAAGAAGCCATTGTAAGAATGATTACTGCATTGTGGTAGCTATTCTATATCTATACCACAGTTAAGAATAAAATAGCTCTTCCATGCTAACTCTCACTCTTTTCATTACTTCCTAATTTTCTTCAATTATCACTTGAAATGAAATGCTTCATCATAAGCTTCAGCCCAGAAATGAGTTCTTTGGGAAAGTTTCATAAACATCAATTAACTGTCCATGTTTTGAGAGTGTGGATTAAAAATAAAAGGTAATTCTGTCTCAAATATGATATAATAAAAGTTGCCTTATATAGTAATAGCTAAAGAATGTACAACACTGTTGCTTCCATGAGTTTATGGATTAAGCAAATGCATGATGCCTCTGCAAGAACCAGTGCTAATTTTGCTTTTATAAAGGTCTGAATTTCTACCCAACAGTGTGTTTAAATCTTAGTGTTCTGCTACATAGGGTTTTTTTGCATTTTACATGTTTGTGTATATAAAATATAGCATTTGCATGATAGTGAACACGAACAGATTAGTTTGCCAAACAATTACATTTAGGACTAGCTTTCTAACAGCTACTTTCCAAATTGTAGTAAATGCTTCATTTCAATGGAGAGGTGATTTTAATATTCTTTATTTTGAAGTTGAGAATTATTTAGCTATTTTAGGGACTGGTAAAGCAAAAAAAACCCTGTGCCTAGTATAAAAATAATTTCATCCATTCTTTTCCTGTAAATGTTGACACATGTCATGCAAATGAAGAATTCACGTGACCAAATTAGTTTGAGAGCATTAAAGTTTTAGCTGCACAGTGGCCACCTGTTAGAATGACTGATTTGTGTATATTCTAGCTCATCCTCACAGGATGTGTAAACTGTGATCTACAGTGGACTTGTTTCTGTGAATGAGGTTTTCCTTTTATGATTAGACTTCCGATCTACTACATGCTAATATAATGTTGCAGGCTTGCCAACACCACCTTCATTGGCATTACCAGCACACAGCATTTCAGTAGTCTCATGGGTTTGCATGTAGAGGTTGATTTGTAGCTTCAGTTTGTCTTCTAATGGTCCATCTCCTCAAAATACCTTCTTAAATTATATTAGAGTGTTGGACAGGCCCCATAGCTGTTGTTATTCCTCCTCTCATATTGGGGATATTCTGCTGTTATAGTGCAATCAAAGCCATGCCGTATGCTGCATTACTGCCCAGTAGGGAGTGGTTCTCCTGGGCATCCACTCTTATAAACTCCAAGCCATAACTTATTTTGTTTCATTGGTTTGTTATCAACAAGCCTGTACTTGCCCACTGGCATAAGAATGGCTATATTATGCACTGCCATCACCTTTGTCCACCCTAATATTGCTGCTTATTAGCTGGGATTCCAGTGCAGGTCTGGAATTGAATTGGTGATAGATCTGGTGATATAGTTAATAATATGACTGTTGAATGGCTGATTTCTTGTTAACAGCATCATTTAAGTATTTGGGGTGCTTATATATGTACGTCAAGGCTGCTCCGATGTGCTGTAATTACAGTGCACCAGAGCAGACTCCAACATTGTCGAACATGGGCAGTCACTTTCATTCTCTCCATTACTAACAGTTCCTGCCATTCAATTTCCATATTTCCTTTTTCTAAAGGCAAGGAAAAATGAGACTACTGCAACATCGTTAACTTGAGAGTTTCTTTAATATTTTGACATTAATATTTAATAGCACAAACAGGAATATATTATTAATACAGTTATAAAAGTTCTTAGGAACATAGCCATGGGAATGGGCTATAGGAATACTAACTTCTTAAGTTTCTTGCTCTTGACAGCATTCATGTGGTATGGACAGAGTGGATAATGCATCTCCAAGAGAAGATGTGTGCACACAATGTGGAACAGAGAGTGTATGGATGATGGCACTGTTGCCAATTCTTGTGGTATTTGGGAGATCCTCCAAGAATCCTTGCTCCTTGAGACATGCAGTTGAATGAGAATATCAGCTGTTATTTTTTTAAAAAGCACAGACAGAATCTTGTGAACTACCAAAATGTAGCCTGAGAGTAACCCTTAGTAACCCGACTGTGTTGGATAGATTCTGTTAACTTCACTGGGCAGGGAAGCACCTGTATTATGGGAATAGCATTTAAAGGTCCCTAGGGGGTGATCCTATCCCTATAATGGAGGCATTTATGAACCCAGAGTGGGTATTAGAATTAATCTTCTATCATAGATTGGTAATTCAGAGTTAGTTTCCAGCTGCATTTTGTTTCTTCACTTGGTGAAACAGAAATTTGCCCAATGTTTCCGGCCTACGTGGTTGAAGGTAAAACAAGCACAAAAAATAAATTGTGATTTTTTTTTTTTCAGTGCGTAGGATTGACAGAACTGCAGTGGAAGGCATTTGGAAAACATTTTCTTTCCAACAGTCTAATGAATCACTACAGTTGTGCCCATGACCCTTTGATTTTGATTTTGATTCCTGTCAATGTTTAAATCAGTCTATTGAGTGAAATTAAAGGATGTATTTTCTGGATCAGGTAGAAAAATGACTGCTTTCAAGGATATGGTGTTCTGCCCCTGAATAGTCTGTAAACACAATAAGAGGATAAAGTAATCAAATAATTCATTAGGAACATTGCCTAGTTTAAATATACAAATTATATATACACCCTCTGTAAACACACCCAAATATTGTTGACGGCAATGAGTGAAGGGTTGACAGCTTGCATTAAGTCTCTGTTCTGTCATTTTTTTGGCATAGCATTTGTTGATATACCTGTTCTACTGAATGTGAAATGCACTCCTCATTTCTGAGCATGATGCTGGAACTGAGTTGTAATTATTACTGGGCAAAACAATCCTTCTCTTGTTTTAAGTGAGGGTAGAAGAGCTGTGATTCAGTTTCCTTTGTTGAAAGTGAACTACAGGCTTTATCATACGCACATGTTTGGATTTGGATTTAATTGACTGCTAACCTGAACCCTGCCCATGCACTGTCAGGTAATATGAGACACCCTTATCCTTTTTGACTCACGTGTCTGATGTGCGTCGTGACTTCCACGTGAGCTGAATCATAAAATAAATGGCACCTGATGTCTCAGGTTTTGCAGGGTGATTCTCTGGGTGTTTGCGTCTCAAAGAGAGGCTGACACTTGAACAGTGTATGTAAGCAGAACCATCAATATTTAAAAGCATTTTTGATATTCCCCATAACATCTTTACCTGTTAGGTAGCTTCTTATGGACCATGGCCCAGCCATTATCAGACCAGGTTTAAAGACTGTAAATAAAATCTATACAAAATAATTTCTGTATTTTTCACAAAATAATAGCCCTTTTATTCAAGTGATTACAAGAAAACCATCCCTCTTTCTTGTTAACCTTTTCTTATATTTAGCTGATTTCTTCAGAGATGCTGTAAACATGAATTGTGTTTCCCTGGGGTTGAAGCCCTTTGCTATACATTGAGTATATCTATACCACTTCTTGGTGCTCCCAAAATCACACCTGTGACTCGTGTCCCCACATACCCATTCCCACTCCTCATCTGCCCAATGTGAGGATAACCCTGTACTGCCTGTTTTGAGATCTGTCCCCAGCATGCTTGAAAGTGGCCTCGATGCCTTCAGTTCCTCATTTCTGGGTTTTGCAGATGCAACATGGAAGAAGATGAACAAGGCTGTACTTGGTGATATTTGCAGGAGCACCATGGAAGCTATACCGACATACCTCCTGAATGAGTAAATCTTATATTATATATTGAGACCCTTTTCTGAGTGTGTTTTTAAAATACACTGTCATAGGCATGAACAAGTAAACTTTTCAAAAGTGCCTAAGTCAGTTGTGCTCCAGAGCAAGGGTGGCTAAACTGCAGAGCACATGCCATGTAGCAGCTCGGGAGGGTCCCTCCTGCCCCTAACAACTATGAAACTATAGAGCAGGGAACACTGTGGTAGATAGGGCCGGGAGCTGAAAGCAGAGCAGCAGATCAGGCCAGGCGAGGGGACTGGAGTGATACTCAGGGAGAGTACACGTTTAATTTGTGGCACACCTGCCAAAAAGATTGGCTCCCATGGCCCTACAGCCCCACTGACTTTCAGTGAGAAGTAAGGTCTTTTTAACAAAATTCTGGTTTCAAAAGTGACTTAAGCATTTAGGAGTCTAAGGTTATGTTTACACGGCAGCACAATGTGGAGATACCCGAGCTGGCTTTACACTGGTTAGCTCAGGTACTGGAGGCAGCGCAGAGTTCAGTGTGGGCGGATTGCTCTGACTCTCTGCTACACTAGCTTGCTTGGGTACACTCCAGTACAGATTTCCAGTCAGTCAATTTTGAATATGGTACCTAGGCTTATAGGCTATTTCCTTGCTGTTGAAAATTTGACATAGCCTGTGTATTCTCTGGTTTCTCAGTGGTAGTGATTTTCACCGTTAAGTCTTGTGCCAATCATCAGTAACCGTGTAGGAAAAAGGGCCTTTTAGCACAAATTTAAACTATAGACTGGGTCAGGAGAAAGTATGTGTTCCCAGCTGTGTTTAATTCTAAGGGTTCATTATGCATTTAAAAAAATACTGGGCAGTTTTAGCATAGTATAGGCAAAGCTTACTTCAGAAAATCTGTTAATTCACTAATGGTCACTAGTAGGAATTAGCATACGGTGTTCTGGCTATAATGTGTGCATGTTGAATACTTTGCTATAGTGAGTATATGTGTATGGTTGGGCCACAGGGTCAAGACAAGATTTTGTTTGTTGAGCAAGCTGAAGATGAAGCTAAGTCTTAGAGCAGGCCTTCAGCTTGTTTCTAATGTGTGAGCTGCTATTGCACATATGTAGATTTGAACTGTGTGAAGGAAAATACACATGGGAAAGGCTATTGTACATTTTGAAGCAGCTTATAATTATAAATAGTTGCAGTTTATCTGAGTCAGGATGTAATTAAAATTAACAACCCAAAAGGTGTTATAACAGCATAATAAATAACTTAGTATTAATTTGCAAAGAAGATATAGCATAAATGTTTTGATAGCCATTATAGATTGCAAAGTACACCTTTTAAATCTCCGTATTGGAAAACAGATATTGAGTTCTAACACAAAACAATTTTGACATTTGAAAAAAAAAATGGATCTTGTATATCACAAATAGCTAGGTAGATTTTTGTATTCAGAGTTATACATGTCTAAAATTTAAATTTGAGGTTAAAATCCTGTGCAGTGTGGGGCCTAAAACTTTGATTCATAGGAATGTAGATGTCACAGCCAAAAATTGATATTCTGAAACTGCCTGCAAATATTTGCACGTATGGTTTTGCATCTGCAGAAATGGAGACCAGTGTCATAGCAAGATTTCTGGTAAGAAAATAACAGTGAAATCGGATGGTAAATGCCTGAGTCATGTTAAAGACCCTGCTTGTAGTGCTGTGTAAATGCAGATACACTGCTTCCAGTTTAGGAGGTAACTTTTGTGAAGCAGCACCATGCGTTTGAATGTGCCACTGTTTGGCACAGTAAGTTTACAGTATATCAAGGAGAGGGGAGAACAGGCCTCCTCTTCCTATCATTTTAATCCCATGTCTGAGCTCCAGCGAATCAACACTTCCCATGACCAGGGATCCGGGTTTTCCACTTCTCAGGGACAATGGAAAAAAATGGATTTTCCCTTTTAATAGAGGAAAACGCGGATTTTTCATTTTCATGAAGAAACACAGATTTTCCACTTTTGCAAAGAGGTCTCTGCAGGCTGGCAGAGTTCCAGCTTGCAAGGGGCTGGGGGAGTGGGAAAGGGCAGGGAAGGAAGGAGTTGGGCAGGGCTGGGGCTGCTGCCCAACTGGGGCGGTGCATGGGACTTGGGACCCAGGGCTGGATGTGCAGCCACAGGGCCCAGGTGGGGAGCAGGATGGAGCTGTGGGCAGCTCATCTCGGGGGTGGAAGAAGGACTGGCTCTCCACTGCTGCGTGCACTCCTGGGGGAGCAAGGGGCAGAGAGCACCTCACTATGGCAGCATGGAGCTCCCAGTGGCGGCAATGAGCTTCCCTCCCGGCTATACTCTCCCCTGCAGGTCCCCGTAAAGGCCCTGGGGGGGAGGGCAGCAGGACAGGGAGCCTAAGCCAGCAGTGGGCAGCCTGCATCTGCCCCCACCTGACGGGTTGTGCTCTGGCCGTGCCACCCATGTGGGGGGGGGGAACCAGGATCTGTGCTCCACTCCACCGCAGCAGCTGCTGCCTCCCGCAGGCTGCAGCCAGGGCTTGAGCACTGCTGCGAGGATAGGGGGCTGAAGACCCGGTCTCTGGTCCTGTAACCTGGCAGCTGGGGGCCCTCTCCAGGAGGGCTGGGAGGGGTAAGGGGGCTTTAGGGGGAATGAGGGGCACCAGCAGGCCCAGGAGCCTGTGGGTGGGGAGTTAGGGGCACCAGCAGGGGTGGGAGGGCTGTGCCTTGGGAGTGAAGGGCCTGGACCTGCGTCCTGGTGAGTGAAGGGAGCAGGGGGAGCTCTGATTTTCCATGATAAAAATCCCAAAATCAAATACCAACATTTATAGGCATTTAGAATTTATTTTATTATAGTGATTGAGGCACTGGTAGGCTTCCAAATTGCTTTAAACTTGTAAATATGTCAATAAAACATTGTGTTCAATTGATACCTATATATATAGTGGCATTTCATTTTAATTATGGATTCTGAGGTTTTTAATCAGAGAATTTGCAGTTTTTCAACAGAGAAAACAAGGAGAAATAAAAAAGAGCCGATTCTGTCCTGGAGAGAAACTGAATGTGCAATGTATATCTAAACAAATAATAACGAGAAGTTTAGTTACCAGATGAAGCCTGTATTTTTATTTTTTATTTCTGCTCATGACATTTTGTCTTTTCCACTTTCATCCTGAACCAGGATGTTCAGGGTCAGGTAAATTTAAAGAAATCTCTTAAGAGTTAGTTGGGTTAGTTGGGTGAAGAAAAATCACTTTGAGTTCAATCTGGTGTTCAAAGTCGGTTTTGGATCATTTTTTTGCTTGGGGCTGCTACTGTGAAAGGCAATATTAACATTTCCATTCATTCCAGGTATTTATTTCAGGAGGGAGGAATCAGGGGCTGCTTGTTAATGAGAAGAACCACTCCTGGAAAAAAGGGAAGTTATCCAACAGCTTTTAAATATTTAAAAAGGTTAAAAGTCCCATTTTCCTACCCAGATTTCAAGTTGAGAAAACTACAGTCATTAGCCAATATGTGAAGATACTTTTTCTGAAATGTACTTTTAAATCACTGCTAAAGAACACGGCAGCACAGTACATTTTATTCTGGCTATATGTTTACACTAAAAAAAGAACGGAGTGTTTTCAACATAAATATAATTTTTTCAAGAGTGACACATCTTTTAATTGTATTAAAGTACACTGGGGTGGGAGACTTTTTAAAAAGGTGAATGAAAGAAATGAGATGGGGGTTTTTTTTGAAAGCAGGGAACTGGCAGGCCTACAGTCTGACTGGGCTGACAACAGTCACTTACTGTAATGAAAATTCACCTGAATTTTAATACAGGGCTCTGAAAATAAAAAGTTTGATATCAGTACCATGTGTTGTTGCAAATAGAATTAAAAAGGATTCTTTGTAGATATTTGCATTATAGATACTTGTCATTATTATATTTGGAAAATGATTTAACATACAGCACTGGAACAAATTACGGAAACGTCAGCTGGAGTATGGAAATAAACTTACTGGCAAGAACTTGATTATGCAACATCAAGATCCAAATATAAACTGAATTGTATGTGGTATGATATTCCACACAATTATACCCAGAAAGTGTACAGCTGCCTTGAAACATGACTTAAATTATTTTGTATGGAGGAGGTAGAAAAATCACTTTAGGGGAGAGCTGGACTGGAAGTTCAGTCATGGTCAGTGGGAGATTGTGGGAAACAGATTGATGTCAGTGGGAGATTCATACAAAGATCAAGGGAAGAACACAGACTTCATCTAGTAACTAAACTTCTCATTATTATTTATTTAGATATGCATTGCACATTCAGTTTCACACCAGGAGAGAATTGGCTCTTTTTTATTTCTTAGCAGTTTCAGCTCTTTGATTCTCTTCCTTCCTCCTTTTCCAATCTCCATTTTGAGCCTTCTTTCTTTGTCTGTGTGGGTCTCCTCTATTCTTCTTCTGTACTTTTATCCTTTCTGCACCTTTAAATATTCATCCCTGGAGGGTTTCAATCCTGTTCTCTAATTTATATTGGCTAAAATGTACAGTGGTGGAGCAGTTAGCACTGACATTGAAATATCATATTTTAGAATTAGAGGTGACGCTCCAATGAGATTAATAGGGGCAGATAGAATGTATTGTTTCAAGCAGCCTACAGACCCATGTAGATAGCATGACATCATTTTACACTTGGTCTACATTTGACTAATTATATTTGAAATCCAGAGGTTTAGAAATTTATAATTTTTAAATAAAAACTTAGATTCAGCAGACTCCATCATATAGGTTATAAACATATATGTGTACACATGTATACGCACACATAGACCCATGTGGGTCAGGTCCAGTCCACAAGTCATATTGGACACCAGCCACAAAACACTTCTTCTGTACAGCAGAGTTCCCTTCCTCATACAAAATCATATTAGTTTTTCTTTTTTATGCATTTTCAATTAACACTAAATATTTATCTGGTATGTGTCATTTTATTTAAAAACTACAATTCATCTTGTTAAATGAAGATGTTTTCATATTTTGTTTTCAGTAGAGCATTTCTAGAGTGGTGGATTAGCAGAGTGCACTTGCTTGAAAGGATTCGGTCATTTGGGACGATTCTTTGTGACACCCATGTGCTATTGTGCAATCACCTAAGGAAAAATAAAGTGGGGAGAGGGTGTAAGATAAAATGATCATCTTAATCTATCACTAATTCTAATTGTTTATTATTTAGCACTAACAGGCTACTGAGGACATATAGGGAAATGCCCTCTGCCTTGCATAGATGTCTTCCCAGTCTTAAAACATATATTATCCAGGCTAATAGTATATCAGCTGATGAGAGAGAAAATATAAACATTAAAAAAATCTTTTTTGTCTTTAAAAATCAGTTTAATTAAATCTGAGATTTAGAACAACTTTCACTCCTCCCATCATCCTCCAATTCCTCCTCTAGGGTTGTGCCCCCCTGCAATTTCCTCCACTCTGTGGCTGAAGAGCTTCAGGACAGTCATCAGCCCCCTGCCTGCCACCTTCTACCTCTTGCTGCAGTGGTTTTATGTCAGCTGTCACAAACAGTCCTGTTAGTCATTAATCATCCTCATTATAATTATCTGACTATTTCATGCTTGTACTGCAGAGCAGAATTAAGTTTTGGGCACCCTGACTGTGTGTACCTTACCATATTTTGATTGCTTTTACATTTACCTTTGATGCCGAATTCCCAGAGTTTGTTACACTTCTTTCCCCTGCAATTAGAATGCACCCATCGTGCCTTGCTGTCTACTTACTGATACTGACTCATTAGTTTTATTTTAATGTAGTGTTTCCTTATTTGTTTTTGTCTGTGAAATTAAATGTCTCACACAAACAAGGGCGTTGCAACCTGAGGTTTTTTATTATGTGAAGATATGTGTTATTAACCTGCCATTTAGTTTTGTTATAATTTTTACCACATAGATTCATAGAAATTAAGGCCTAGAAGAGACCTTGAAAGATCATCAAGTCCAACCCACCCTGCTCTGGGCAGGAATACTGCTGAGATCAAATGATCCCAGCATGGTGCCTGTCCAGTCTCCTCTTGAAGACCTCCAAGGTTAGAGACTGCACCACCTCCTTGGGAAGTCTATTCCAGATTCTGGTCACCCTTACCATGAAGAAGTTCTTCCTTGCATTCAACTTGAAACCATCCTCTAACACTTTATGGCCTTTGTTCCTTGTCCTCCCCTGGGGTGCCCGAGTGAACAGTTTTTCTCCCAGCTCCCGATTTTCACCCCTTACATACTTCTAGATGGCCACCAAATCCCCCTCAGTCTTCTCTTCCCCAGGCTGAACAGTCCCAGATCCCTTACTCTTTCCTCATAAGGCTTGTCCTCCAGGCCTTTAATTATTCTTGTGGCCCTTCTCTGGACCCTTTCAAGATTCTTCATGTCTTTTTTGAAGTGTGGCACCCAGAACTGGATACAGTACTACAGCTGGGGTCTCACCAGCACTGTGTAGAGAGGAAGTATCAGTTCCTTCACCCTGCTTAGGAGATATTGGCTAATGCATCAGGGTATGCTATTAGCCCTGTTGACTACAGCATTGCACTGGCAGCTCATGTTCATCCTGTGATCAACCATAACCCACATTTTTCAGTGCACTGTGAGTGATCTTAATTTGGAGGACTGTGGGGCAGGTAGAGCTACCTTCGGGGAATATGATGGCTTTTCACACTGATAGAAGCTGTGCTTTTTCCTTGTGGCAGCTCAATTCCTTTCATGTTGGAACAATGAGAAATAGTGGCCCTTTTCAAAGAGACCATCTTGGGGACTCTTGCCTGAGTGCCACTGAGCACAAAGAAAGATGGCAACCATTTTCAAAGACAGTAAGATTCCTCCCTCCTTAATTATTTATAAATATTAATTATTGGCATCTGCTATGGAAGAAATGTTTAGTTACGAAAAATAATGGCCAAAAAAAGAACATCCATGCTTTTTTTTAAAATTGTTCAAGTGTAGCTAGTGTGTATAGGATTATGGATTATTTCAGAAAATTAGAAGTCTGTATTATTCCATTCTTAAGATCATTTGGGCCAAAACATGGAGAAATGCAGCATATCAGATTTCCTCAAGGACCAATTTCCAACTCATTTTAACCCCAGCTAACTAACGGATGTACCTGTAAATTTTCAGAAAATCCATGATGTATTCAGAGCAAGTGCTTTAATTTTGAGGAGCATGCACATTATTTCCCTTATACATGGCAAAGTGGCTGAGGTGAAAACTCAGCCTTAATAATAAATGCACAGCTAGTACTTCCATAATATTTTCATTAGTGATCTGAATAAGGTGGTGCTCAATGAGGTGGCCGAATGGCAGATAACAGAGATTTATTCAGATCAGTCAAGAGTAGGAGAGCCTGAGGAATTTAAGAATATCTGGCAAAACTAAGCAGCATGTACGTAGAATGCAAGATCAAATTTGATGTAATATGTAGGGTAGCATCTTGTAAAAAAAAATTAGGATTACATTACATGTGTATATTTATGGATTCTACACCATCTCTAAGATGAAGACTTAAACTTAGTTATGGATATATCAGTCAAATGATTTGACTCATCTTCAGCACTGTCAAGAAAAAATTCTGTTAGGCTTATTAAGAAAGGGATCAGATAAGAGCACTGCCTTCTGTCATTTAGCGGGGAAAAACAAACCAACCTTGCACACATTTTCTGCTATATTAGGTAGATTATTGCATCTTTTAATCTAGAATTTTAAATCTCAGTGAAAGGGTTCAAGATATTCTAAGTGGATGGGATACAGAAGCATAGCTTCTCTCTGCCTGGATTCCACCAACTGCTCTGAAAACTGAAGATAGATAAACTATAGGGATATTAATAAATAATGGCTGCAACATATGCTGAATGATTAAGTTAGGCAGAAAAATATGCTGAAGTTCTTGGGTAGTTTCACCTATTTGTTGACGTGCAAAGCACAGTGGTATGCAAGAGATGATTGCTTCCAGTGGTTTTGTGGCTTTGTAAGTGCAGAAAGGAAAACATTGTACATTACCTCTTGGTTAAACTAAAATGTTATGTTTTAGTGCTTTAAAGTCTATGTGTATATGAAACAGTGCTTGCTGGCTCAGTAAAGAACTACTACTCTTCCGTAGCATTTCTTTTCTTCTGTTGAACTAAGTGTTGACCACACACACACACACACACACACACACAGAGAGAGAGACAGATGCATACAGCATATATTAGTGGTGTCCCAGCATTTATTTATTTGTGTCTAGCTGTAAGCTGCTGGTGCTTCCCACCTGAGATTTTCTCCTGGAGATCCTTTCTGCAGCACACCCTGTTCCCCATGCAGACTTCCATATGAGAAGCTAAAGATGTTGACTATATATTTCATGGTAGATATATGCACAATGCAGACCTGTTCCAACTCCAACTCTTACCAAGGGCGTAGAGTCAGTTGCAACATTATCTGTAGTAAAACTGGAAGTTTGGGAAAGAGTGGAGACATGCCAGCTGGCTGAGATGCTGATTCATGCCACGGTTAAGGAGCTTTCACACGTGAGGGTCCTCCTGAGTCCTGAATTTAAAGGAATCCACCCAGAGGAGTGTGATATTTGTGCTCCTGCCTTTCCCTCTAACTCAGTGCTTCTTAGGCACATGGGCTTAAGCAAATTATGTTCATTGGGTTGAATGTACATTACCTGTATATACAATACAAAACCTGTATATACAATACATACTTTGCTGTTTGGATAGATACTGCTAACAATGCAGAACTCTTATTTCCTTTTTTTTAAGTTTGCCATTAGAATCCCGAATACTTGAACTCAGGGAAGACATATCAGTCAAAAGGTATCATTGGTAAAGGGAGTCTTGTGATTTATCATGAAGTGTTCATACATCTTGACTTCTACAGTGCGTAGAAATTCTTCACCAAAATATGTGCTTCTCTGTGTGATACATTTCAAAACAGAACGGAGTGTAATTTTAGGGAAAAGAGAGAAACAACTGATGTCTGGCTCCATCTGAGAATCCAGTTCATAATTTCCCTGTGATCTTGGCACACACCAAAGGGAAGGTTTAGCTTTGTTTAGTAAAACAAGAGAAGCAAAGAGTCTCTTTAGCCAACAAAGTCAAGCAGACGTCCTGTACTCCCTGAACAGTTTGTCTGATTGTCTTCCTATCAGGGAGATTTCATTTAGCACCCAGTTTAAAAAATAGGAACTTCTCCTAATCTCGTGCACAGCACTGCATTCTCAGGGGAAAGTTGCTGAGAGGGTCACACACGTACAATGCCCTCAGCCCTGCATTGCCTAAGATTTACTGACAGTGATTTGACGCTTTTTCTTTTTATTTGAAAAGAGTGCAACTCTCTTCTTCCGAGAAAAAGAAACTAGACCAAGTCCCTGTGCTTAATCTCACTTAATGACATTTGAAAACTCAACAATGTCATCTCTTTAGACAAGAAGTGCTCTGAGTAATGCTTCAGAGGAGAAAAAACTTTGCTTACAAGGAACAGCTTTTATTTCTGAGTACTATGAATGCACATGCATGTAGATGCGTCTGTCAGAGTGTTCCTCCCACACCCCCTTTTTAGAGGAAGTTTGTTGATGTGTTAGTGACATCTCACTTGAAAGCTGGCAAGAGAAAAAACCCACAACAGCCATTCAAAGGAAAGACGTGTGTTGATTTGTTCTCCTACTGGAGAGTGGAGCAGAAGCACCCAGAGCACATTATGAAGGAGCATTGTACCACCTACAACAGTGCTGGTCCCAGCTGTGTCAGTGACTCTGCCATGGAAAGTCTGCAGTCACTTGAGCCTAACTACATGTCTATGTGCTTATTTGCAGAGGAATCTTATCAAAAGTTAGCAATGGAAACTTTGGAAGAATTAGACTGGTGTTTAGACCAACTTGAAACCATTCAGACCTACCGATCAGTTAGTGAGATGGCTTCTAATAAGGTAAGTTTTAAGATCACTTTTTTCCTGAAATGTCAAAGTCTGAAAATAAAAAGATTAATGACTGTGGAGTAATATAAAAAGTGCCCTTGTCTCTGATAGTGTCCACCAGCAGCCTAGCATTCGCAGTGTAGTATTTGACAATGGTAATTTAAACAAGGTTTGTACTTTTTTCCTAGTTACCTTGTGTTAAGAATGTGAACCTGAAATGGTTTGAACTGTATGTATTCTTATGCATGTGCAAAAATGTAGTAGTGGAAATGGTAAAACGTAACTGTAGTTTTTCAAGTAGAATACATTTATACTCCAAAATTAAGCACTGTATTTAGTCCAGTAGAACTTAGTCACATTGCATATAGGATGGTAAATAAAAAGTTATTCTTTTCATTCTCTTGTAAGTTGAAGGAGGTTTGTCATAAAAAAATAGGAACACAAAACTTCCAGAATACCTTGGATTCAAAAGTATAACATGGTACAGTATATTGAAGCTAAATTATTCCACTGATATTTGTTTATCAGAAATTTTAAAAGGTGTTAATTAGTATTGGAAAAAACTACCACAGGCACTTACTGTAAAAAAGGTCTGTTTAATGCAGTGTACCTTATCTCTTGCTTGCCAGTAATAATTGCAAATGCTAAACAGTCTGCTGTACTATGTTGATTTTTTTTTTTGTCATCTTATAATAATTTATTTTGTGTTTTTAGTTCTGTGGGATGAGTTGACACCATTTTGCACAGTGTGTGATTTAGGTGCACATCAGAGGGCTGATGTGTGTAACTGAGCTTTCATTAAAGGGCTTTTATTCCTTTCTCATTGCTTGTTGTGGAAAGAGGGGTGTGGAGAAGAGTGGGGTTTATATGGCATGCAAGGTATGAAAATGCTGATATAATAAACTAAAAATCAAATCAAATCAAACTTAAAAAATGCCAGTTAAACTTTGTGATGAAACTAAGAGGGGGAAAGGGGAGGTGTGCAATTCAGCAGAAGAGTACAAGAAGAGTATAAAATGGAAAAAGTGCTGAAGAAACCTGAGCTGGTTTCTTAAATACTCTGTTACTTTTAAGGCTTCTTTTTCCCCACTTCACCTCCACTTCAGCCCCTAAAATTCTGATTCGCAGCCTCTGTCCTTCCAATGGATGGGATCCTATTAAAATCCATCAGAGGCAGTCTTTAAGTTATTGCTGATTGACATAAAGCACGCCCTCTTCCCTGGGGCTATCAGCCCCACCTCTGCAGTGATGTGAGCTACTGCCCAGAGGAGCTCTTGGCTTACATCTCATTCAGATCTCCTGTGGTGGCAATGAAGAGTTTTCCTGCTTTGCCCTCAGGACAGTCTGACAGCATGAAATCTGAGTCACGTGTGGACTGCTTTTTCCCCACTTCAGTATTTACTCTCAAGCTTTTATGCAATGTTTACATCCAGGTGTTACCCAAGAAGCAAATCATATGGTATCAGAAAAGTGTGTTCTGCCTTTCCTGAATTAATAATTTCATGTGCTAACCCCATGGCCTTGTATCAGACCTCCTGTTTAGACCCAGCTTTTAGTTTATTCGGCACAAACCTAGTGTTCTCATTCTTCTTTTCAGTTGGAAATTAATTAAATCCAAAATGCTGAAGCACAGCCTGATTCTATGAAATATGCTGAACAGGTCATTAATCCTATGTCATCTCAACTTCCTCTACTACTGCTACTTACTAAAACATTACAGGAGCATAGGAAGCAATAAAAGTTTTATAGATATAGCTTGCAAGAAAGATGTTTTTCTTCTAAGCTTCTGTGAGAGAACCAAATCTAACCATTAGGAAGGGTTTAGCCTCCTAAAAAGATACGGTTTAATATACAGTGCAGAAAGTCCATCAGTGCGAGATTTTGTTGCCCCTAGTACTCCACATTTGGATTCTTGAAGGTGGAAGCTTGAGATTGGCTGATTTTCTTATTGTGTAACTGTCAAAAAATCATTATTTTACTGTGCGAGTTGTCAGTGCTCCTAGGTCAGATGACCCATTCTTTAAACTTTGCTCATTCACACACTTGTATTAACATTTGCTTATATATTTTTGGTTGGCTTCCAGCAGTCACACTCAGCTATGAAAGAGCAATATACAATGGTTTGAAATCACCCATTTTCCCCATTATCCTGGAAGGAAAAATTTAAGTAGATTGGCTTTGTAAGGTTGTGGCGTTCGGTTTTTCACAGCATACAGAAACATTATTTGAAGTCAGCCCCATGTCTGACGGGCAGGTTCAGCTGGAAATAAATGAGTGCTGACTCTTTTAAAAGACTGTTTAAAAATATTATTAAAATGTTCATTAATTTGCTGTCAGCGTTGTCATCTAATGAGATATCTGGATAGACTCTCTTGCTCCAATCAAAGACTTTTAACTATGGCCTTTGGTAAATAGCAAAACAGTTAGATGTTTTGAAAACAGGATGCTTAGGCTCCACATTATTAAAGAAGAACGGAAAGAGAAACAGTATAGAAAGGAAGAAAGCAAATAGACTCAGCATGATCCCAAGTGCAAGAACAGTATAAACAGTGACCTGTCTTCCTGACCTCTGCTATTGCTGAGTTCCTGGCCCTGTGCCACTAAAGCCAAACTACGTCATTTGAGAATGATAGTAGGCATGGCACAGCTGTTGCAAGTGTGACTCGAATTTCCTGTCTCCTTCCTGACAGACGTAGTTGAAAAGTACAGAGTTGCAACAACAGCAGACAGAGAGGGAGGATCTACGAATATGTGTTTTCAGCGTGATTTTTCAGAAGACTTGTACAAAAAACATTTGCTAGGGGAAATGCCATATCTCACAGCATCCTGCTTTTAATTTTCAGACCGCATTGATTAATGCATGTGCAGGTACCAATAGTTCCGTCAAAAATATGAAATCATTACTCAAGGCAAATGAAGAAGTAAGGAGTTGCTTCTCCAACATACTAACCACAGGCAGGTTGCACTGCAAATAATGTGGTTCAGTGGTGCAATTCCCTAAAACACAGGCCTGATCCAGGCATAGAGCCAGCACAACCTCAGTCTTCTAAGTGCCCTGTCAGGAGGCACCAGCTAGATTCCCCACATCTTTCCCATGCAGTTTAGTTCAGAGCTGCAAACTGCTCAAAGCCCATTGCTATTCCAGACCTGAGCTTTTGCTAAAAAGAGATCCTATGGTGCCAAAAATATAGGAGCTATTTTTTAATGGGAGCAGATGAAAGCAGTATGGAAGAAAGCTAACATACAGGCCTATGGGCATTTCTATTCCACATTGTTTCAGTAGGTAGCTCTTACACTATGCATATAAAAATATAGAAAATACAGTAAACACTGAGATAATTTGTTTTTGTGAAATAATTAAAATGTTACCTGTGGCCACAAAACTATAGCTTCAGCTCTGGGGATTTTCTAGATTATTCTGGAGACATTACATGTTGACTGTTCTGCATGTAATGTTGTATCCAGCTTCGAGCCTTGGTAGCTGCTAACTCTCAGGATGTTGAGTATCATGGAACTGCTAATAAAGTGAGACTTTTTCTCCTTTCGTGGCTAGTCGATAATGTTGCATATGGCATTATGCAGCTGTCTAGAGCCTCATGTCTTCTAGAAGCAGAATCACATCCCCTCTCCGCTACCTCTGGTTGGGCTCTGTTTGCTAACATAGCATTTGGGCTCTGAGGAATGAGTTTGGTACAGATAGGTTCAGTGCATCCCCCAAATTGTGTTCAGAAGTATTTTCCTGTCTGATCTATTCTCTTTCCTCCCAGCTAGGTGTTTTCTGTGGCCTTAGTATCACTGGTATTAAGTGGGTAAGGCATATATTACAGAATCTGTCTACCTGTAAAAGTAGAGATCTTCTGAGCAGAAGGTTGCTGTGTCCTCTAAGTAGAATAACTTTATCTGGAACCAGAATTCAGGGCCTCTGAAGTCTGTTGTTGCATTGATCAATAGATAACATGGGCGATCATCTGCAAGAATGTTTTAATTATGAGTATATGTAGCTCTGCTGGATTTGTGTCTTTCCTGGCCATGCATTCATTCTGAAAATATTTTATGTTTGGAAGGTTTCACGTGACTGAAGAGAGCCTTGACGTTGTCCACTGCCGCTATGAGCATTGCGTGTTTAGGTCCCTGTAGTCCATCTCACTTGAATTTAAAACTCTTCGCTGTTGAAGAAGTTGACTTTGCAATAGGGGGTCAGATGACTTTATTCAACTATGTATATATATTTGCTCGTGATAGCTCACCAAACTATTGTCTTTGTTATTTATAAGCCAAGAGTCACTGGATAAACACAACTATTTCACTTCAGGACCATCTCAAAGAGTATTTCAGAAGAAGAGAAGCCAGACCACACCTAACTGTCAGGAGACAGTGGCTAAATAAACACGAGGACACTAATGTAAACTTGGGAGGTTCATGTTGAGGATTTTAACATTGTTCAGGGCTCTGTGCCAACCGTCTATGTGCCTTGCTGCACAACTTCCACACAAGCATTTTTTTTTGTGAGTCTGTCAGCTCCAGAACTTGCCCACTTCGTACGTGATGTTTCCCTTAACTGGTGCCAAACTGTTTAGTCTTTTGGTTACTTTACTGTCACTTCCTTTGTTTAATATGCTCTAAAATAAGCCAAGCGTCTCTCAAAGAAAGGCTTTGTTGAGTTATTCAGCAGTTAGTAAGACAAAGAGACTTCCATGTCTTTTGTTTTTATAAGCAGAGCTAAGTTGTTATGAATCATGGGACTCCTCACATCAGTTCCTGATCAGTTCTTTGGTATTCCCCTCCAATATTAGCTGCAGCTGTTCAGCAACTGTCATTACAGTAAAGATTTGTAACTAAGCACTTGGGTGAGCCCACTGAAATTAAGACTGGCTGGCCTTTAGCAGGCATTGTAGCAGGTTCTGTATTCATCATTAGAAACCTTCAGTGCATGATGCCTTGTAAATTTTGATATAAACATTCCTTAGTGCTATTAGCTGTTTATTAGACTTACTATTAGTAGATGGACTGAGTTAAATCATGATCATGCTTGATGGAAAATGAGAAACAGGCTACTGCTGTTGTTGCAGCTGAGGGGCTAATTCACTTGATATATGTTTTATTTTTCAGGCCTCTTGCTTATGTTTAGATGGGCTCTTTCTAGAGCAGGGGAAATAGACACTGGACATTAGGGCTGTGCGAGGCTTCAGACCGTGCTTCAGATCCAGAGAAGCTTCAGATGCTTCGTCATCCGAAGTAGCATGTCCGGATCAAAGCGCCGGCTTCTTTAGGCTTTCCGAAGCGGTTCACATGCACATGACATAAGTTTTGCTTTCAAGAATTTGGGGTGCAGTTCCCCCTGAACCCCTGCACCAATCTTCTTGAAACTTGCCAGGCTTCATGCTCTCAGCAGAGGCTACCACCCCTGCAAGTTTCATCCAAATCAGACAAAAACCAACAAAGTAATAGATATTTCATTGATTCCCCATTATGTCCTATGGCCGATCTCCAAGGCAGCTCCAAAGCTTCAGAGCCGCTTCGGCCAGAGCAAAGTGGGAATCCGGTCCGGAGCTCCGGATCGGATCGCTGGCATCCGAAGTGGCCGGATCCAAAGCCAGAACGAATAGCTGCCGACTCGCACAGGCCTACATTCAGATGGGCATTCAGATTTGGGGCCTGGGGTCTGGCCCATTACTTTTTCAAGACTTGTCATCAGAACGATTAATGTACCAAGAAAAATGATTGTCAGACTTCAGGTTTAAATGTTTCCCAGTACCTCCTCTCTCTGGGCATTTATACGCATGATCTGGGGGCAGCGCTCTACTTAAAGCACCTGGACTGTCATGTATATTAACATCCCCACACTGAAAAATGGCAGCTGGTGCATTTTAACTAAAGCTTGTCAAATGAGCTTTAATTAAAGCGCCCCGCTGCCACTTTTCAGTGTGGGGACGCTGATACATGTCACACTGGAGTCTGCTGGAGCGCAGTAATTATCACGCTCCAGCAGACTCAATTATTCTGTTACAGCACATCAGAGCAGTCTCAGTGTACATGTATAGTAATGAATAATCAAAACGGATTGTATCAGATTTATTGTAACAGTAGAGTCAACCATTTGAATTAATTTAACACTCAGACAATAGGCTTTTTTGGCAAGGTTTTAGTGTTGTTACCACTGCTGCCTATCAGTTTCCAAATAACTCAGTTAAATTGGCCAAAAAAGCATACCTTAGATCCTTTTGAAATTCCGGTATATTCATAAGATCTACTACTCCAGTTCTGGATACAATCCTGGAACAAAATCAATGTGGCTAATGTAATATTTAAGTAGTTTCCCCATCAAGTTAAACCTATGCAGCAGGTAGGTGAGAAAAGTGTTGTTTAATACATGGTGTTTTAGCATGCTAGACAAGTTATACTATTTGTATTAATCTAGAGATTTGAGGTAGAGGTGAGCTGCAGTACATCTTAGAGAGCAACGTTTTGTTTTGGTTTTTTTTACCCTGAAGTGCTTGGCTTTGACCACACTCTCTAATGAAGAACTAGCCACAGAACTGAGATCAGGACTTGAATTTCAGTAAAGCGTCTAAGATTCTGGTTTGGGGACTTTGAGTCAGATCCGTTTAGTCTTTTTCTGAGCTCAGAACAACTTCCTCAGAGTGCCCCCATAGGAAATGGTGGGAGAAGTAAGATCATGATTGTAGCAGCTGAGAAAAAGTTGCTCTTCAGGTTTGGCACAACAGGCATTTCTGTCTGGACAATTCAGAGTTCCAGGTACAAATGACTCCACAATATCTTCAGCATAGCCCAATGCTCATAAGCCACTACCTGGCCCATAATGAGAATTTACTTGTTTTGAATTTAATAATAGTTCAAGGACAGGTCCAAAAGAAATTAATTATTTGAGGGTTGGACTAGAAACTGAATAATTGTTCAAAGGAGCAGCATCTAAATGAATGGCATCAGGAAAGTGGAGTCATGCACAAGATCAATAATGACTCATATATTTTTGAGAGGAAATTTTTAATTTAGTGGGCTGTGAACTAAATAGTCCACTTGCCTTGATAACAAGTAGGATTTTATCTTTTGATGAGCTCCAATCCTGGTCTAGAGTTAGTAACTTGGGTCTACCTCTGGGGCCTGATTCTGGTCTCAGGTTGGATTTATCCTGGTACAAGTCAATTGACTTCAGTTGGGCTGCTGGTGACTATGTGGAGTTGGTCCACATATTTTCACAAATGGAACTTTAGTGAAAGAGCTTATTTTAATCATTTTGTGGAGATGTACTGGTTTTGTGAGGGAAGGCAAGGAAGAAAGAAGGAGATGGAAGAAAAAAGCTGTCTCATTCAGTGGACTTGTTGTTAAGAGAAATAACTTGGTATATGGGAGATTGAAGTATGTGGTCCTGCTTTCCCTGAGTTGGAGGAATCGGGAATGAAAACTTCTGTCTGTAATGAGGCAGAGCAGGGACCTGAACCTGGCCCTCCCACATCTCAGGTCAGTACCGTCCCAGTGGATGCCTGTACACATACGTGGGTTGTTTTAATTTTTTTTAATCTCAAAACCAGATATTTTGAGAGGCAGGGTTGGGTTCTTTGAGTAGATTTTGACAGAACTCTGTTTCATGAAAATATGCAGTAGTTTTCATTTTGAACAGAAACTAGTGAAATTGCAAAAACTGTTATCGGGCATCATTGAGACTTACCCAAGAGTGAGAAAGCATGAGGCCACTGCTTTCTGAACTCATCAGTACAGCCGCTTCTGTTTGTTTGAATAAATGTGTCAAGAATGTGATGATAGAAGAAAAAAATGAAAACGAACATCTAAAATTATAAGTCTATCATTGTAGGGTTTGATTTTCCTCTCTCTCTCTGTCTGCTTTTTGTGAGTATTGATAGCTCCTTTAGTATTACATAATTTTATGACATTCTGTTTCACTTATTTTATTACCAAAAATTGAATTTTATGGTATCAACAGGAGTTTAACTTCTTGTTACATCCACAAATACTCCAGCAAACCATGTCCTCTTTCTATATGTTGTTTTATTCTTCAGGTTTCTTCTCTTGTGGAAATCCTTAACCAGCACATCTAAACACAACATTTCAGGGCCATCTTATAGATACCATGAACGTGCTGTGAGGAAAGCTAAGGTAGCAGTGTGTGAGCAAAACTTTCTGGTTATGTTGGAGAGAGAGGTCGCTCTAATTAGAGTTTCTGCTGTGGTACTGTTGGAGTGGTGGTGTAGCCATGATAGGCCAGGAATTATGCAAGCGGCAAAGATTTTTGTGGGTGATATCTTTTATTGAACCAACTGAGTGGTTCGGATAAAGTTAGACAAGCTTTCAAATGCAAGACAATAAAAATACCACCCACAAAAATCTTTGCATACACTTTCTGTTGTCTGCTTTAAGAAAAAAAAATTACCGCTGTTTTAGCACAGCTACGCAAATGCTGAATAAAAAAGATATTCTGCAAATTATTTGTATGAGAGTGATGTTTCATTTAACTGTATTTACACTCATTAGAACATTCCATAGTTCTGATGGTTGTATTGGGCATATTTTTATTTTGGCAGGACCAGCTGCCACTGTTTTTTTCATATTGTATTTTAAGAGATACACAGACCCGTCTTACTGGACTGTATTTTCTTTTGATTCCTCCCTTTGGGCGTGTCTAGACATCGCTATATGGCAATGTTGCTACAGCACCGTGCTTTAGTACTTCCTTTTGGAAGCTTGGTGCACGGGTGGATTTCACTGCTATGTTGCCCTAGCAGCGCACTATACCAGGGCAGCGCACCACTACAGCGACGTAGCTGGCAATCACCTGTAGACCCGTGGGATCACTATGTCACTGTAGCGTGCTATATTGCAACATAGCGTGTCGCTACATCACCATAGGGCAACTTGTAGATACGCTCTTTATGAAGCAAACACACTTCTGCTAATTAAGATTTGCCAGAGTTTTTCTCATTACATGCATACATGAGAAGCCATTTCAAGGGACAGAATTATTTTAATTTCACTAAGATTGTTCTCCACAAAAGTAGAAGACCCACTGAAAACTGCCTAATGAAGACTGCAGGTCTTAACATGGATTTACATTTAATTTTACTTCTGGTTATATAAATATCACAAAATGAACATTTTTATTCCCTCACTCTGTTAAATGATAATCACACTTGCCCTTTAGTGTTGTTTCTGAAGATTTAAAATACAGGCCATGCAAAATTAACTTAAAATCTGACATCCCCTACCTGTCTGCCCCAAACAGGCTTTTAGAAAAGACTTGGAGAAAAGTCACAAGCCATTCTTGTCAAATAGCATTGTTCAGTCAGAAGAGGAAAAGAGCCCATTTTTACAATTGCAGGCATAGATCTAAGGACCCTGAGACTTAGGCCAGTGTAAGTGTGGTAGGTGGGGATTTTGCCCACATGCGCTGTCCTACTACTAGACAACTTCAGAAACAGATATGTGGGAGATTGCATGGTTATATGGTTTGTGGGCTCTTTCTACAAAAGAATTGATCTTCCTTTGGCCCAGAGGCTATGTCAGCAAGGTTTGGGCTGTCATGACTGATACAAGAGTTTCGTTTCAGATCTGCAGCCTTCTCAGCCATGGTCATCTCTCCAAGCCATTAATATTGTCAGCTGGATCAGGCCTTTCTTTAATCAAGACTTTTTATGCTTGTAATTTAGCAGCTTTATTAGTCATCTAATTATTTTGCTAGAGCTTCCTAACATTTAATTCAGACTGGTACTGACTGATCTGTCTTTGCTTCCTGATCTTTGTTTTTAATTTTCTCAGCCAAACTTCCAGTTGGTTCATGATAAACAACTTACTTCAATTGTGGACATCTCTAAACAGGCCTGCAAAAATTAGACCTGTATTTATACTGTATTAGAAAAAGTGTCACAATATACTTTCCCCACCTAATCTAAAATTATCATGTTACATTTGAAGTAGAAAACTATAATTATTTTCTCCCCCTGTATTATTGACAAGTATTCAGTCTTCCTAGAAAAGGCATTGCCAGATTCTAGCCTTATTCTATTGCCATTGAATTCAGGGCTTTTTTGCCCTTGTCTTTAATGGATGCAGGAACCCTCCTTTGACTTGCACACATGATCACTTCAAAAATGTTCAGTAAATTCATGATCACTTCAAAAACCTTCTGTAAATTCAACCCATTCTATTAAGAAATATTTATTTTTTTAACACTGTAAGGAGGCATTTCCTCTCATGTGGCTCTTGTAGATAATATAATAGCTCAAATGAAGATTATTCTTATCTTGATAAGGACTTGATTACTCTTGTCTGGCCTTAAGCAGTTTTGACAAATAGATACTTTTGGTGTCAGACAGACAGCCCAAGACTTGTGTTGCAAGTTAGAGAGTCAGATAACTAAAAAAAACCAAACCCATAAGCAAACATGTAGCAAGTTGTAGTTGCTTCTATTTGTTATCTTGAAAGGTACAGTTTTGTACAGACATTGAAGAGCAAAATGATTAAAATAAAACAGAAACTGACCTGAACATCCACCCAAGAAAATTAAAGTTTATAATCAAATAAGTATGCATAGAAAGTATATTTCATGAGATATTACTACTGTGTTTTATCTGAACAAATGTATAATATATGTTCTAACTTGACACAATATGAAATGAATGCTATCAAGGCTTTAGTTTTTGTATTAATCAAAAGAAAGGTTAACCTTCTAACAAAGCTGCTATATGATATTGAAAAAATGTATCTGCCATTTCTTCATAGGCAGTCAGTATTACCGGACTGCTAGTGATCTGGATCACTTCAAGTAAATTTCGGCTACAGGACATGGCTTGCGTGTTGCCAGCAAAGTCTCTGGCATGCATACCTTATAAACATATGACGCATTCATTTTCAGGAAAGTCAAAAGGGTGGTTTCTCTATGACCTTACTACTTCTTCAAATAAAACGTCTTTAGACCTACTCAGTTCTCAGTAAGTGAGCACCTTTTTTCACTTTAACTTGCTAATAAGCAATAGTATTTCACAGTGGTTTTACTCTGCAGTAACTTGCAGCAACCTCGTTTCTCAACTTTTTTTATTATGTGTTTTCCTATGTTCACGTAAATTAATCTAGAAATGAACTGGAAGGTTGCAAGCGATATTTGCATTTGTTTAGGTTCCATTTCACCACTTTTTACTGTTGTGGATTTGTGTGTGTGGGGGGGGGGGGGCATGCACACACACACACAAGCTCTCACTTCATACCTAGCCCCCAGAGCAGGTTCAGATATTTTTCAAAGACCATGCTGAATTTTAAAATGTAAAAATAATTGTTATTAGTATGTCTAGCTCAGATTTATGTCATTGCTTTAAAAAAAGAGTCTCTTAGGTGATTGATGGCAGCTTTTTATATTTGGGAAATTATGCTTTGAGCTTATTTTGGATTTTTAGATAATAAAATAAAATTACATAAACGAATCTGCCACGATGTTTTTCCTTTAAAGTGCTCTCTTGAAGATATAAATTATAAAGTATTTTTCTCTTGGTATAAAATGAAAATATCATGGCTCAATGTTTACCTTTTGGTTAAAGAACAAACCAAAGAGAAAAAAGCAAAAGTTTTGTGTCTAGTTTAGAGTAGCTTCTATAAAACAGAAACAAAATATTCTAGAAAAAATCAAAGTAGTTGCAAATATGCTAAAATTTAAAAAGACTGATAGCTGATTACAGGCACTGAAATTACTGCTATCGTCTCTCAAAAAGTCTCTTTTAAAGAAATAGTTTTAAAATTTAATCCGAAAAAAAATTTACTCTTTAAATTTAACTTAAATGTATTTTCCATCCTCCTTTGTGAGAGTGCTTAAGAAGAAATAATTGAAATTGTGAAGACAAAGGACAGTTGCAAACTTTAGTCATCCAATTAAATCCACTGTGTAATTGATGACATTTCTGGAAAATTAAAAGCAACTGGATATGTTGTTATTCAGAAAGAAGAATACCTTCTTAAAAGCACTATTCCTTTGGAAAACTCAAAAGATTCCAAAATGAACAGAGGTCTTCAGAATTTGTAGAGGTCTTGGGGAACCAGATTAATAAGAAATGATTTTTAATCAAGAACTTAGAAAAAAAAATAAAGATACAAGAAAGTTTTACCTCATTTATCAGCTGACTGTAAAAAACCCCACAAAAAACAAACCAAAAAACCAAACAACAAGCAACCCCTAAACCACTTGTGGTCTTGTCTTCTGCTTTTAGGAGCTTTAATGTCAGATTGCACAGCTGCCCATATTCTGAAACTCTCAGGCCCAAAGCTGTCTACGGCTTATTCAAGGATTTAAAAAAGGTCTTCGTGCAACATGACAAGAATATAACCTAGCATGGAGGAGGAGACCAAATATTCCTCAATATCCATTCTGATTTCCAATATTGAAAATTGATTTACGTATTACATGGGGATTTTTTTTTCCCTTCTACATCTAAATATATAGTGACAGATTCTTTCCCGGTCAAACTCTAGTAAGTGAATGGAATTACACCAGAAATTAATTGTGCCTCCAGGCCCAAAGTAGTTTACAAGAGTGATTAAACTAAGCAGGACTTAACCCTGTTATACTTGTCCAGAAAGCATGCAAACAAGAGCTATCCTTGTATAAAAGAATCCTTCACTATCTTTTGTTCTGCGAAATTCTCAAAACAGTCTCCGAGTGAAGAATGTAATACTGCATTTGCGTCAGAAAGGTGGATCAGTGGGGAATGCAATTCATAAACCTTTTTACACATAGCAGACTTGAAACTATTAAAAAGCCCTTTCTGCATTGGTTTTCCAAGGAAAATCACTGCGGTAGCTTAACTGTTCTTTTCTTCCGTAAGTTTCTTGCACTTATATTTAATCTTAGAATCCAGCTTCTTGGACCAGAAAACAAAGGGAAATTTATACCAGCTGTGCCAATTCACACTAGTGGAGGACCCAGCCCTGTGTCTTTATTCTCTTTGTAGAGCATTCTGCACAGCTGTGATGCCGTTGCCTAAACAGTAGGAGGATTACCCTCAGAGTAAGAACTGGATTGCAAAACCAAACTCATTTGTGTGCATCTGAGTAGCTCCCCGCTAAACCTTCTTAGTGAAGAAGAAGTTTTCTTCTTTCATAGAAAGCCAAAGCATTAGGATGTATTCTCCTGATACGGATGTTAGGGAGGTGATTTGCACAACTTTTCTCTATGTCTGCATGGAACCTCAGAGCATGGCCACTACTCCAGTCTGTGAGCTGGTCACCTTCCTAGGTGCTGCTTGGAGAGTGTATTTCTTCCCCTAAATCTTGCACATTGTCTCACAAGCAGGGTCAGATTCCCTTCCTTTTCCCAAATCTAAACAGGCTTGGCCTGTAGGTGATGTGGGAGAGGGGCACATATCCTTGGCTCAAAGCCATCACTCGCTCTGGGCCCATTCACACATGATGACAAGTCGGGTAGGCAACCCCCGGCACGTGTGCCACAGCATGGCGCACACAGATATTTTGCTTGGCACGCATGCCTCAGGGAAGGAGTTGGGGCTGTGCTGCCACAAAAAAGATGATGCCCTTCATGGCTTCCCCACTGTCTGCCCCTGGCACGCCAGTCGAAGTTGCGGGTGTTTTTGGCACTGCACCCCAAAACATTGCTGACCCCCGTTTTAAGATCTTTTGGTTACATCCCTTCCCTTCACCATTTAACTGCATATCATCCTTCTATACTCATATGGAAAGAGGCATGCTGATGAGCCTCTCTTTTGTTGACACCCATGATGTTTCCAGTCTTTTGAATGCTCACATAAAGACTTCCACCAGGGCAGTCTCTGACTTGTCTTTTCAGTCAGAGGAACAGATCTGCACACTGTTCATTACATGCCAATAATAACAGAACTGAAGAAGTCAGAATGAAGCAGAGATTTGCACTTTAAACTTACTGAACTGCATAGCAGAATTGCAGGTGCATTTTGGTATCTGTAAAAAATCAGTGTATAATAGAAATCCCCCCCCAAAATAAAACTGAAATAAAAAGAATCTGAAAGGAAATTGGGCCCTATTGTCTCTGCATATATTTGAAAAGTTGTTGCTGCTATCAGCCTAGGAATGATTCAGTGTTTGGCAAGGTTAATTTGGTTCAAATGACTTTTACAGGCATTTCAAAACATGCAAAACAGGAAAGGTCCATGCAACCTGATGGCTTTTTTTCACAGCTGCCTAGATGTTTTGAGACTGCTGTTACGTGATGAGAAGATCAGGCGTTCTTTATGTTTGTTTGGTAGCTGTAAGCTTTTCATTACGACTTTATTTGTATTAAAAATATTTCCATTCTTTTTATAAACTTGAGGTCTGAATGTCACAGTCCGCTGAACAGAGGGCGGGACAGGGAGGAAGGAGGTCTGAGTTCTGCTTCTGGCTTTATCTGGATTCCCCTGCTTCTGGGTTTGAGGTCTGGATTCCCTGTGTGATCTTAGGCAAATCACTTCCTCTCCATGCCTCAATACGCAGTAACATTTACTCCCCTTTGTAAAATGTGTTGAGAGGATCAGATGAAAGGCACTCTCTAAGTGCAAGGTGCTGTTGTTATTTATAATAATAATAATTACAAAGGCACAAATACGATTCCAAAGTATACAATGCTTCTGTTTGCTCCATTGCAAAGCAGTTGGTATTGCCTCATGGCTTGTGTACAATCTGTTTGTTTTACCCTTTGCTGTCAGATTGATTTAGCTAAGGCATCATTACAGAGGTTTGCACATAACATCATTCATTGATCTGTGCAGAGAAAGCAACATGCAGACTCCCTGCAGGCACTGCAGACAAATGGCAGAACAGTTTAAGAGAAAAGAAACAGTATCTCTCTGGAGCATCTGACATCAAGGAAAGCTCAAGAAAACCCCCAGATTCCATAAAAAATGGGTTTTTGTATAATAAAGGCTTCTAAATGCCACCATAATGCCTAACTGTCTACTATACCGTAGTTTTTTTTTAACTGTCTCAAATTGAAGAAATTTTCTGAATGAATTTATGTTTCAGCATTATTCAGATGTTGCACCGCAGCAGACATGTAATCTGTGCAGGTAACTTATACAATAGCTGTCTTGGGGGGATTTGCGCGTGATAGTGTTTCTAGCAGTGCTGAAGTACTGAGTCTCCAGGCAGAAAAAGTCGCTGATTAAAACCCAAAGAGGGAAATGGCAGGGAGGATTTTTACATTTAAAGGTTATGCACAGAGGAAAATGAGGGCTTGTTAGTAAAGATCAGAGAGGAATCAAAGACTTGGTACCTGTCCTCATCTCTTTTACAAATTTTTGTGTGATTTTGGTCAAGTGACTGAATTGTGTGCCTCGGTGTCCTTTAAAAAGGGGGTTAATAATACCTAGTACTTGTCTAAATTATGGTAGTGGGGCAAAACTGATTTAAAAAATGTTTTTCTAGTGGTTTAAGTCACTGCTGAAAGGCACGATACTGTATCCAGACAAGGTTTTTGTGAAATCCAATCAGCGCCACTTTGTTTGAAACTCATTTTTATAGTCATCTGATTACGGTTGTTGCCTTCTAGAAGGAAAGGCTCCAAGCCAAGTAAACACTTTTGTTATAAATGCTTAACTTTAAGCTTGACATCTATGGGACTGCTCACATGCTTAAATTTAAGCATATGCTGAAATGCCCTGCTGATTTGCAACCCAGGTCCATATGCTGTTTTCAGGATTGGTGTAGTCCTACATAATTTGCCTTCTTATCTACAAGCGCTTTGCTTTCATGTGTGCAGTAACTCCAGTCTTTGTGTAATCACTCAAAACCAAATTTTGGCTGGGGAGTTCCTTGGTTTTAGGTCAGAGGCGTTCCCCCTTTTAGTTGACATGAATCATCAAGAAGACTTAGTAAGTGAAAGTCATTCCCCAGTGAGCCCACAGCCCTGGGATTCCTGACCTTCACAGCAAGCATCATTTGCACCACCCCCTTGTTCATATCTTGTGACATATTCCTTAGTGAGCTGATTGTGTGCCAAGAGAGCAGTGGCACTGACGCATCAGGAAAAGTTGCCTAAGGCCATGAGACAGGATCCATGCTTCCAGGCACTTTTCAAGTGAAAAAATGCACGTTTCTTGCTACCAGGCATTTTCAGGCATTGGGCTCAACATGTGCAGATCTGTTTCTCTCCAGAAGCTGGCTGTGGGTGGCAGCCAGTTAGCTAATCTATCTTCAGTGCTTTTACCTTCACTTCTAGCCCACACAATTGTTGGTGATTCTTGCTTGACTGTGGCTGGGTTTGTTCCTTCCTGCTCTCAATTTGCCATGGGGAATTGAAGGAATAGGAGGATTTGGAAATTTGCAGGAAAGCTGTCATTTGCAGATGGTTGCCTGTCTCAGCTAATTATATAAGACACGCATGACCTTCAATAGTTAAGCTGGTGGAATAACTCACAACCTAACCCATTACTGTCTGAAGAATACATTGGGATGGGAGGCAGATTGTTGAGAGAAAAAGTGCCACAGATGGCAATGGCAAGGAGTCCAAGCAAATTATGTCTAAACTTCTGTCCATGTTGGTGTTCCACATTGATGTTTACATGGTAAAAGGGAGATGGCATCTGCTACTGAGCCCCAGACTCAAGTAACCTAAAAATATTTTAAATAGATTTCACACTTTCATTCGCTTATCTTGTAATCATAAAAAATGAAGGTTACTGGTATGGGATGGATGGAGAGAAGCTTTGGTATTAGGTGCAGAGGCCTAAGGACAGAAGAGGCCAAGCTTCAGTCTGCAGTCTTTTCATGTGCACATGGGAGGAATCCAAAAAAAGTGGGAATTTTACATGTAGATTTCTTATATAAAAAGAGAAAGGGAAAACCTGGAATGTATGGAAGGTAGAGTTGTAATAAATACGGAAACTTCCTGATTCCACAATTACCTGCATAGATCATTGCCACTGTGCAGAGCTACTCGTATCTTTTTCTTTTTGGCCACAGAGTATCAAAGTGAATATGTTGTTTCATACCGTCCAAGTTTGGATGAGGCTTCCATTGACCAAAGGCCCCATCTTGGTGTCAGTTTGGCTGCATTGCATGGACTGCCATGCTTATAATTGAATCTTTTCTTTGCAGACTTTCCATAACAGTCCTTTCCATGACCGATCAACAATATTTCTTCACAGAAGCAATGTCACTAGACTAGGTCAGCAGGGCATCTAAACATATGACATGGCCTTCCCAAAATGCCAATAACAGTATAGATTTATATCTATGTAGAGATATATAGAGAGAGAGATAGATCTCTCTCTTTCTCTCTCTCTCTCTCTATATATATATATATTCATGTAATATTCATAATATTGACCTACTTTTCAAACTGCTGTACAGCATAAGTGTCAAGTGCCAATAACATTATATATATATATAGATAACAAATGCCAGTAACATATATATGACACTTAAATCAAAGTGTGTGTGGGGAGGGGGAGGTGTAATGTTATTGGCACTTGATAGTTCTCCTATACAGCAGTTTGAAAAGTAGATTGGTATTATAAAATAATTCCATGTAGTTATTTCTGTGGTGCATGAAAAATACATTTCATGTCCTTAAATCCACCTGGATGGCAGTCTTAAGCAATACAAATTTGTATTTAGTATACTAATCAACAAAACATAGCTTTAATATTTGGGAAGTGAGGATTTGAAAACAGCTACTTGGAATATCAGGTATTGTGATTGTTGTGGTTATCAGGCAAAATATGATGGCTTCTGGCTCTCTGTAAAGGTGCTTTTTAAAGACATTTTAGAAAATAGCCTTAGTATGGCTTAAAGGAGCATTCGAATTCTTTCAGGAAGGCTATTATTGATGGTTGATTACGATCTGAAGGGGAAGCCTTACAGTAAAGAAGCAGATCATCATGTGGTGCTGTTGCCATGCTACGATGATATTCTTTTGACTGCCTGTACTTGAACTCTTGTAGATTGCTGGGGGTTTACGTTACAGCAGCAGTCTTTCCCATCCATACATGTCCTCTAATGCATGCAGAGAAAACCACATTACGTCATCCCAGGCAACGGTGATAACACTTACTCAAAGCAGTCAGAGGATAGAAATACTTTTAAATATAAGATTTCACTTTTATTTTTGGCATCCTGACTAGATGTCTTCTGACAGTACAGATAATAGCAATAAAATCCTAAAATAGCAGGAATATTTATAATCACCTGTCATTTTCTATAGTGATTACATCCCAGACACAGTCAGCTATGCTTTCCTAATGCTTTCTCATTAACAGGATGGATTAGGTTTGCTTATAAACCAATCACCTTGCAATTTCAAATGCACAAGCAAATTCTGCTTAAATGTATAAAATAGCATTGTGAGGACATTATTGCAACCCCGCCCCACCAAATGATTGAAATCTTAAATTGTGATGTATAGACCCACATTGTAAGGTTTAATGTGTTTTCCTTCATAAAATGGTATCATGGTTGAACACTGGTTATATATCATTTTAAAATATTTCCTATTCTTACTTAGCATTTCCTCTTTACCTTGTGGGTGGTTTTACATGTACAGAAAAAGCAAAAACAGGGTCACTGCAAAAGGAATTAGTAATCGTTTTTTTTTAAAAACCTGTATGTAAGTGTTTGCCCTGCTTCCTCTGTCTCTAGAATAATGATGCTTTTTAGAAAAAAAACCCCCAGAAATTGAGATGAGGCACCTGCTGGTTGCTTTTCACTTATTTAAATATGCATAGGGCTTTCCTCCATTTTAATCTTTCTTTTAAAAAAGATGGCTGTATTACTAATGCTGGCAACCCCTTCAAAAAAAAATCATCATTTCTTCCTTTCATAGTTCAGCTGAGCAAGACAGATTTGAAGTGGGGACCCCCTTCAGCTAGCTAAGCAACCAGCACTATTCATAATTCATAAGTGCTTCGAGCCATCTAGCTGAATGCATTTGGATTAGTTCTGGCTTCTTCGTGCAACCCCTGATTTCATTATTCCGTTCTGCTAGCAAATAAGCCTACATCCAGCCCTTCTGCAAGGATGAAATGCCAAGCTTGGCTTTGTCTTGGATTAGCAGATACCACGATCTTGGGAATCTTTGGGTTTTATGAATATTAATTTTTTTTATTGACTGGAAAACTAGGCCATCCTTGTTCTTGTGGAATTCCTCTATCTTACCTGTGAATTCTTCATAAGGGATTTGTGGACTGTGGTGTGGAGTTTTCCAAAATGCCTGAAGCAAACTATTTGTTATCTGTATCTTGGGGTTACATTAAGGTGGGTTAAACTTGTGAAATATAACTGTTATAGATTGTAAATATTGGATACAATATATTTAGTATATGCTATTTAAATCAATATGTATGTGCACTATATCGCAAAAGGTAACATCCTCATATGTGCAGCAGACATAGGTCTAGGTGTTTTTTTCCTTCTGGTATTTTATGTCTCAGGATAGTGCAATATTGCTGTAAAATAGTTTGAATTGTGAATCAGGAGAATGGTTTTATGTTTATTTGGATGAAAGCATGTTTAAATCCTGCATTTCAATCTGCCTATATAAACATCTGTTTTCTGTTTTAGATTTACAGTATCTCTGTCATGCTTTTCTGATATATACATTTACCCCTTTTTTCCAAATTCCAAAATGAAGCAAATTTTATATTTTGAAATTTAGGAATAAAAATGGTTTATAGGGAACAGTAATGAAAACCAGTGCAGCTCTTTGATCTTTCAGATGTATTACCTAAAACATAATGTTCTCCTTCATTTCATACAGCAAAACCTAAAGTGCACATTCTGTTCTAAATTCATTTTGTGTCGGTTTAATACAATAGCAAGGCATTTCCAGTTATGATGATGCTGAATATTATCTAAATTCAGCCATATGATACTGACTGTGTTCCAAATATCTGCATAGTTTGCCTCTTAACATCTTATTTGTCTAGTTGCATGTAATAATGTTAAAGCCAAATTAATTTTAGAAAGTATTCAGAAAAATATCAACTTATTTATTTTCCAACAGTTCAAGAGAATGCTGAACCGGGAGCTGACACACCTCTCAGAAATGAGCCGATCTGGGAACCAGGTGTCTGAATATATTTCAAACACGTTTCTAGGTAAGTTATTACATGCCAGAGTTTCATATCCCATTAGAAAAGGAATTCTGTGAAAATCAAATTAGTCCCCATCTATTCTTTACAATAGATGCCATTACTCAAATGTTTTCTTTCAAATGGCGTATGGGAGAGAAAAAAAGCATAATGTTTGGATAAATATTTCCTAAAAAAAATCCAAATTCTAAGCAGAAAGAGTTGTATTTTCTGTTAAGGTTTCTTTAACCAACTGTTAAAGAACATGATAAAATCTATGATTTTCTTTTGACCTCATGTAAAGCACAAAGTCACACACCTTCAGCTTATACTCCTTTCTTCACTCATAAAATTGTATCTCCCTGTTCCCCCAGAGTAAGCCTCACCTTAGACATTCTATACACCATTTTGGATATACTTATTCATTTATCACAGCTAATTCAAGGGCTCATCTCACAAAGATTTACACACAGGAGTAGCTCTTCTCCCATTAGTAGTCTTTTGGAGATCATGGACTAACTGACATGAATGAAGTTAAGTATTTAAGGATTGGGCCCCTTCTGTTTCCAGTGCATTTCTCATACAAAATATAATTTGTTGCAAATATTTCACATTAGGTTTTATACTGTGTGAGCATTCGTAAAAGGCAGAAATCTGCACAAGTCCCAGTTTCAGCCTTTAACACAGAGCCTAAGTGGTAAATTGGACCTTGGAAGGAATCTCTGGGCTGGGATGAATTTTGCCCAGAGAGAATAAATGATCAGACAAGCAGAAATACTTCTGGCATTTTATTTTAAATGGTTTCACTAATCTGTTAAGTGCCTACACTTGAAACCAGATAACTGCATGCGCTTTTGGACAGAGAATATCCTTAATAACCAATATCAATTTATGGAAATTCATTGGCACTGTTTTATCAAGATGCCTTATCAGGGCATCCAGAACATTAATTAATCCCAGGAGTAAATCAGGAGTAGCAATCTGAAGATCAACAATCTGCCCCCTCAGTAGAAGAGCGTGCAGCATACTGTATTACACTGAGGCTCGCTTCCATAGTGGTAGTTACAGATGCTTTTGGATGCTTTGGGAGGGTATGACACTCTCTGATGGACTATTTTCAAGTGAGATTGACTATTCATTACTGTTTGTTACTGGGAGAGAATCCAGATATTCCCATGGTATGCTGCTTTAGAAGATCATCTTGATTTTGGTCTTGCTGCTTATTATTCTATAATGGTAACATTCATTCCCATAGAGGAAACAACACAAGGGCCTGTAAATCACTTAAAGCCTGAATGAATGGTTTGAGTAGTGATGAGAGGCCTTATGCAGGCTCTCCACACAAGGGTAAATCATAACCTGATTACTTAGTTCCATTTAAAATAAATTAATAAAGTTTGTTACACTATATGTTATACAGTGCATGTAATGCTTTTAAGCCCATCTGCCAGGCGCTTGTGCAGTTCACATGGTAACATTTTTAATGAATGATCTTGCGTGGATTAATTTATTAAAATGAATACGCAAAGAATAACATGCAGCCAAACTGGAAAGAGGGACATGTGTGTTTATTTAGAAGGGTTGTATCACATTAGAGTTCGCTTGTCCGTATCTGCATGAAAAGGGAACTTACTTCATTTGACTGTCTCCTGATTGTCTAAATGAAACAAGGGAAGGGGTTTATACCATTCAGAGCATGCAGAGAAATAGCTCATAGTGTGAGTGAGGCAAGTGATCGACTGGATAAAATCTTTATTAATTATTGGACCAAAGACCTTGCTGGCTCAAGCAGGTGTGCTTTCAGTGTGTCAGCATATGCAAATTTGGCCCAAAGATCTTGTAGGATCTTTTTATTAAGTGCTAACTCAGTTTGGCACAGGGAAACTGCTTGCTTTATGGTGTGCCTCCAGGCCCAGTCCTGATGTCCATGGTTGGTTGATGGGAGTTCTGACACATTAAAGGCAGCAAGTTTGGGATCTGTGTCAGTGACCAATCTGAAAAACAGGTTTATGGCTCTCTTAGCCTACCTGCATAAATTTAAAAAACAGAATAAAATAGCTTTTCACTATACACTGTCCTCTCTAGTGACGCATCATGTTGCAGCTTCCTTTCTTTTCTAACTCATCAGGGAATTATAGCCTCTCAGAACTGCATTGTGTCTTTCTGTGTTGCATCTTGAACTGAAATGCTGAATAGCTATCCACAGTGTAAACTGTGAATTTGTGAAATCTGTTTTCAACTTCAGCATGAATTTCAATTCCAAATGAACATTTTTCTTTTTTGTTGGTGGCAATTACAGGATTAAGGACAATAGCATAAATGACAGACTCACTGAGAAAGTCAACATGTAGGATACAAACCTGCAGTCTTTACTGGTTTGAGTAATCGCTGAGATGTGTGCAGATCCATCTTGAAGTTGATGAGATTTCTTGGATGAGATGGTTGCATGACCAGGCTCTGAATTTGTATTTGTTTTCCTAGAGATGTGTTTCTGATCTCAGATGCTTTAACTTTTATTGCAGCATACCATGAATCTCTTCCACATGAATGGCAGCTAATTTTACAAGCAGTATAGACTCATATATTGAATTTAAGGACAGTAATAGACAGTGAAACAAATTAGCTAAACCATTGCTGATGGATCCTAGAGTAATAGGTGATGGCACTTATTTGTCCATGTGACCACAAGCTCTAGATGGTTTAAAAGCAACCACAGCTAGAAAACGGTGGGCATTATATAAATAATTAGAACTTCACCATGTGATAAGTAAGGTTCAGAAAATCTGTCTGAACTTTTTCTTATATCTTAAAATCAATGGATTTTTAAAAACTCGAACTCCATTTTTAAGGACTGTCAGTGTTTTATAAATATTGTTTTGTGCAGATCAGTTGACTACCTACAGTATTTTGTGTGTTTATATTGCTAACCTTATACTAAATACAGAGAAGTTTCATCAATCCTTGTTATTAATCTCCATTTCTCAACTATCGGAGTCAGCTCAATGACAGAAGGATTTTCCTGGAAAGTCTCATAATTCATGAATGCAGGAATGTATTAAGTCATAGGGATCTGTTTTAGGATCTTCGTTTTGTCCTGCTTCAAAGCTAAACATTGCTAAGGAAACTGTACATAGGGAAGATTTTCTGTTGTTGCAGAGACTACACAAAAGGGAAGCACCTAGTGACATCACATCAGCAGTTACAGATAATGGCGTTCTTAATTGCAGTGTTCCAGGCACAGTGGCTGATTGTTTTGCACAGATCTTTAATTAGTCAAAGGAAAATGCAGTTAACGCTTGATCCCTTTAAGGATGACCAGATCTGCAAAAGTGAAGGAGCATAGGCCCATGAACAATGCTCAATGTGGAAGATTTTATATTATTTTGTACATTTTTAATGGGTGGATTTATTCTAAAAAAAGATTAATGCTATTTTATGACACTATTAAGCCATATTGGAGGTAGCAGGTATAAAAGAAAACTGTATGAATCCTCAGAGGGAGGATTCATCCTGGTGGAGGGCAGGCAGAGATTGTATTGCTGCTCCTCAGTCGGGTTAGCTCATGAGGGTCCATTTTTAAATTATGCCATGTCTGCATTGGAATACTGCAAGTAGGAATCTGTATGCGGACCCACTGAATCAGCAGGGATTTTGACTGTGGCTGGACACACCCCTTCTTTGCATTTGCTGACAGCTTGAGCCAGAAGGGGAAATGCAGCTGTTTTCTGACAACACACTGCTCATCATGTGCATTTCCTGAGCCAAGCTCTCTGCCAGTGCAATGATACTGATCTTGATATAGATATGCCAACAGAGAATTTGATCCCCCTTTTCCTACGTACCTCTATCATCCTTCTCAGCATCATAAGGCCTGCCCCCAACGTTGAAGCTATTAGTGCATAGCAGCTTTACATTATTAATTATCACTATTTAAAGACAACGGCAGTGATTAATGAGATCATGCTTGCTGGAGTCTAGTACTTCAAATTCCATGTAATTTCTGGGAATATTTAAAAGACCCTTTTTAAACAATCCACACTGTAAAGGAGGGTACCAGGCTCTAAAATGATCCTATTTATATAACACTGAATGAAGTTCATTAAAATGGCTCATTTTAAAGGGGGACGTTGCCATATGCTTTAGAAATGTAACCCATTCATTTTGCCTTTATCTTTCTCAGACAAGCAGAACGATGTGGAGATTCCCTCTCCCACACAGAAGGACAGAGAAAAGAAGAAAAAACAGCAGCTCATGACACAGATCAGTGGAGTGAAAAAATTAATGCATAGTTCAAGCTTAAATAACACCAGCATTTCACGATTTGGTGTTAAAACGGAAAAGGAAGACCATCTGGCCAAGGTGTGCCTGATTCTTGAACATAAGCTAGAAATAAAAAAGACAGTGTGTTGTCTAATAGCTTTAGTGTGATAATGGGAGTCAGTACTTTCTGGGCTCTTGTATCCTCTGATTGACCTTGATGAAGCCAGCTACTGTAGATTCATTGGTCTTTCTGTAAAATATTAAAAGAATATTATTATATAAAATATTAAAAGGGAATCAATATTAGTGTTTGACAACGTGTATTTTAATCTTAAAGGGCCCCTGCTGTGTATATTTTGGAATGTACATTCCTTTGATATTTAAATAATTCTGAACTGTACACTCCTAAGCTATGTTGAACCATTGGCCATATCCAAGAACCGGCCACTTGGCTTTTGCCTCTTTCCTCCCACTAAACAAGGAGAGGCATAGCTCTGTAAATATATCTTTTTCATAGTGAAATGTTTTCTTCCCTTAGCACAGTAGTTCCCAACCTTTTTTTTCTGCGCCCTGCTGCTGGTAGCAGAGTACGGCTGTGGCAGTGGCAGCCCGGGGGCAGGGGAGCTCCCAGCACATGGCACGGCTCTCCTTTTCTGTGCAGCGCTGCTGGCATTGCCCCTGTGACTCTCATTTGGGTTGCAACCCAGGGTTGGGAACTGCTGCTTTAGCATGAATCTAATGTAGACTCTTCATTGTTACTTTTCATTTCTTGTGCTTTGATTATTAGGCCATTTTAAATTAATTTTCACCATAATGCATTTTCATAAATTGCATGATGAATACAATAATGTGTTCCCATACACAGTGTTAAAGTAGTGTAACCATTCTCTTTTATTGTTCTTGTTTTTTTCTATAGGAATTAGAAGACCTGAATAAATGGGGTCTTAATATTTTTAATGTTGCAAGATATTCGCACAACAGGCCTCTCACTTGTATTATGTACGCCATATTTCAGGTTAGAGATTTCCCCATAAACTTGCTGGGTTTTTTACTATATTTGCATGGTTTCTGATTTTCCTACACTCTTACGTGATTTCAATATATATTTTGTAACATTTCGTATGCAGGAAAGAGATCTCCTGAAAACATTCAAAATCTCATCTGACACTTTTGTAACTTACATGATGACTTTAGAAGACCATTACCATTCTGACGTAGCCTACCATAACAGCCTACATGCTGCTGATGTTGCCCAATCAACACACGTTCTTCTTTCTACCCCTGCGTTGGATGTGAGTTGTTCTGGTGTTGGGATGTTGGGTCTGTATTGGGATGTTGAATTTAACTGGAACACTTTTTAATGTCTGCAGTATCTTTAGTGGATATTTCGAATGGCTATTTCAACATACAAATTCCCTGTATGAATTAACTTAAATCATATGCAGGATTTAGGGGCATGGTGGCAGAGTGGATAAGGCACCTCACTACAGATCCAGAAGGGTGAATGCACCCAATGATCTGGTGTTATGCCAATGGCTTTCCCCAGTTGTCCCAGATGTATATTGGGTCTGATGAACTTGGGTGGGAGAATCAAAAGCTAATGGCTGTGATGCTAGCCATAAGACTCCTTTGTGTGGTGTTTGCTACAGAAACTGGTGTGCGTTAACTACACTAACCCATTAGGTTGTTAGGCTTAGATGGACCTTGGTATGCAGTATTTGGCAGATCTGACATCTAATTGCTGGGGAGCAACAAAGGATGTGAATGACTAAAGCCTTTAATATTGATCCAGCCAGCAGGATGGTGGCGGTGCATCCTCATGCCATGCAGGGTCATGAGCTTTAATTCCATGCCTTATTATTTTGTGTTTGGCTTGGGGGTGAGATGTTTCCTCTCTCAATTCCTTACCAGCCCGACCCTAAGGCTTTGCTTACAGACTTAGGATTTCACTTAAATATTGGTGAAAAACGTAGAAGAACCCTTCATCTGTTGCCTTTAGCTTCAGCACCTACATGTATTGCCAAGGTGCTGTGCTGTACTGCTTTTCCAAGGGTTCATTTTATTCTAAGACAAATCTGTATTAAGAAATTTTGAATGATAATGACAAGTTATAGCTGTTCTATGTCGATGGGTACATCCAGTCTGAAGCACGGTCTCCAAACTAAGCTTTATTGTCTTTGGAAACATACATTTAATATGTTGACTATTTTCTTTTCACACTTTTCTTTGCAAATTGTTGAAAGTTCATAATTTCATGACAATGATCACATGTGCTCATTCTGGTCACTTTTGCCCTAGGCTGTTTTCACGGATTTGGAAATCCTAGCAGCCATTTTTGCAGCTGCAATTCATGATGTGGATCACCCTGGTGTCTCCAATCAATTTCTTATTAATACAAGTGAGTCTTGTTTCAAATACAATAATACACTAATAATCTGCAAATCTGCTACATCTTTTTCCTTGCTCAATGAAGACTGATAGCCAAATCTTAAATTACTATTTTAAGACCATATTGCTTTCACAAAATATTTTGCAGTAAAACAGCAGCATACTGTGAAGCAGAACAATAATTAAAATTCAATTACTATTGTCAAAGCAAAGGAAGATAATTCATTTTGTGATATCATCTCCTTGATATATAAATCCTGTTTATTTTCTTACTCACTAATTCACACTGTGTCTTTCAGTCATTACTGTGAATTTGCGCAGTTCCTTGTAATTAATGAGACAACTAAATAATCCATAATTTGTTTTCTATTTTTGTTCTTATTTCTAATGACACCAAAGCTAAAATCAGTTGTTACGGTTCATGTTCTACTTTCAGCATGCAAAATGTGTACCGATTCCAATATATATTGTCCTACTCTGAAAAACTGCCTTTTCTTACATCATGATTTCTATTATTAGTGATGAAGAAAATCTATTTTTCTCTCATTTAAGCTTGTGATTCACTAAACTGAATAATAATCAATACATTAGTGTTGAGCAAAGTGAGGCTTTTACTTGTCTGTTAGTATTAAAAACCCATAACAAACAAAAGAAAGCCAGTAGAACACAACTTACCTAATTTTTCATAACTCATTTACATAATTATAAAATTGCTAATTCACAAAAGAAATATTTCCTGTTTGCAATTATGCATTACATTTACTCATTGCTTTTACACTTCTTGGCCAGATTCTGAACTGGCTCTGATGTACAACGATGAATCTGTCTTGGAGAACCACCATCTTGCTGTGGGTTTCAAATTGCTGCAAGAAGAGCACTGTGATATCTTCCAGAACCTTACTAAGAAACAGCGTCAGACTCTCAGGAAAATGGTGATTGACATGGTAAGAATAACACCCTTATGCAGCACCTGAGTTATCCAGACAGCAAGTGCTCCTAAAGAAATCACTGGAGTATTTGTGTAACTGTCTTTACTTAAGAAATGGTTTCTTTTTATAAAGGTGTTGGCAACAGACATGTCCAAACATATGAGCCTCCTGGCAGATCTCAAGACCATGGTAGAAACTAAGAAAGTGACAAGTTCAGGGGTTCTCCTTTTGGATAACTACACAGACCGAATACAGGTATGTGAGTGCATTCTCCATTATACCAGGGCCATTTTGCATGGTCCATTCTTTTTAGGAGGAAAACTTGGTTGCACAGCTTATACACTTAGCGTGTGCTGCAATGTTGAGTGCTAATTCTTTTAGGAACTTTTGAAAACATTTAGACATCATATTCTCTTCTGTTCTGGATCATGGAGAGCAAAGGAAAGGTTCATCACGGCCCCTAGACTCTCAGGACGTAACAGAGAGCATTGTCTCCACAGCTTGACACCAGAACACATGCAAACACGGCTGAGGTTTTATGGGTTGTAGAATCGTGTTCATACTTTCCCCACTCGTGCTATTTGCCTCTGGGAGGGCTGCACAGTCACAAGGAATAGGCTAATAATTAGCTTTGAAAATTCATTCTCTCACTGATTTTAATGCACCTGTGCATTGCTCCTGTTAGACATAATATACAGGATCCAGGAATAAGGCATATTTACGGGCAGTATCAAGGGAGAGGCAGAGCAAACATCCCAATCCTTCCTCCACTTTCAAAGTAGAAGTTTGGTGACAGGATTACATGTGTATTTTTTGTAACTATGATATTCAGAATTTTTTATAAAATATATACCTCTCCTTTGCCCTGTAAATCACTTTGCCCATGGTTAGGCAAGGTTCTTTGGGTAGATGTGATGTCCTATCTTTTGCCCACAGTTTTTGGGTTTGGGGGGGGGATAGATGTGATATCTAATCTTTTGCTCACAGATTTTGCCCGCAGTTAATTTATTTGTGTATAAGGGATGTTGTCCATTTACTAAAGTAGGGATATTTACTATTTAGCCATGAAAGTATGGCTTTATTTCAAAAACAAATCCTGAATGGTGGGTAGCACCTGCACTCAATAGCACTGCACCAAAGAGTACTGCAAAAACAACCTACACATGCATAGAGTTACTTCCACCACAGATCCCAACAGCTAATCTCTTGTGTGACTTGAAAAGAGGATGTTTTTGTGAAGTTACTAGTTTGTAATAGGAAGTTGCATAATGAATGGATTTTGTGGTTAAAATGTTCTGAATTAAGCAAGCACGTGCAGTACAAAATCCTCGTCTTTTTCCAACTGATTTTATGAGATTTCTGCTTAATGCGATTACAGGTTCTCCGAAATATGGTTCATTGTGCAGACTTGAGCAATCCCACAAAATCCCTGGAATTGTACCGGCAATGGACAGACAGAATCATGGAGGAGTTTTTCCAACAGGGAGACAAAGAACGAGAGAGAGGAATGGAAATTAGCCCAATGTGTGACAAACACACTGCATCAGTGGAAAAATCACAGGTAATTGCCTTTTTCATTGTTTCCATTTGCACGTTGAAAGGTGAATGGGCCAAGTGTATTCCTCATCCCTCTGGCAAAATGCCTGGTACCCTTTACTTGCCCAGATGTCTTTGATACTTATGAACTTACCTGCTGACTCCTGCTCGTTCACTTTCCTCGTTGCTTCTCAGTTTCAGATGCAGATTTAGCCCTCCGCTTTGTCCCTGTTCCCAGAAGTCTCTTTCTGATAACTCTCCCCGCACTGCCCAGAAAAGTGTGAATCAGATTCTCTCACTTACCATGATCCTCCTATCTTTCACAGCTTCTAACCTCCTCCTCTGTGATTTTTAATGGCCTTCTCCTAAATTTGTCATATCCTGCCAACCCACAAAAGTTTTGGCAGTCTATTTATTAGTCTGTCTCGTTAAACATCCTCCCAAAAACACTTTGGGAAAGGCCTAAAGACAGCCAGTGTTAATGTAGATTGTCAGACCTGTGGAGACCCATGATTTTTCAGGATGTAATTAAACGTTAAGGGTCTGTTGGAGGTCATGTGTAAAAGGGTGTTGGAGAAGGAAAGCAGCATTTATCTCGATCAATACAAACCTTAAGAAAGGAGTTTAAGCATTTGAAGGTTCTTAAAAGACCAGAAGCAAACTTTAGATTTTGTCTAATCTGTATAGCACGGGGTCACAGAGCCCCACCCAGTAATTAGTGTTTGACTGAAGCATATTGATTTTTATATAATGGTGTCTCAGTTGGGGGGTTTAAATTGATTTAACAAGCCTTGTCAAGGTTTTTCAGCCCAAATAAGTAACATTATTAATGATGTCCTTCAATGTTTTTCTGAGATAAACAAACTACTTCCGAAAGTATTCGTTTGACCACAGAGTGATTTCATTAGAAAAGTATCTGCTTATATGGGAGAGCAACACAAAAAAATCTGTGAGCCCAGTTTGGCGGGGAGTGCCCCTGCCATACTGTGCGCATTTTGTTCCACTCCATATTCTCACTTCATGCAGGTTTCAAAACCGCGTTTTCATTATGCAGCGAAAACAAATCCAACAAAGTGGCTGCAATTTTGACAGGAATAGCATTGTCCAAATGGGGGAGGCATTAAAGTTTTGAAGTTGAAGGAGTCTGATAGCAAGAACTACATGTAAAATTTTATACTACACATAGAGGTTTTTAAAAATCTGATTGAATACTAGGTAATTGTCCATTTAAACAGAGTAAATACTCTTTTTCTTAAAGATCAGAAAATGGTAGGGCCTGGCCATTTTGTTCCTTCTTGTGTGATTTGAGATGCCTGCTTGAGGAACCTATGAACTGTCAGCATTATCTAAACATTGCAACCTTTCTGACCATTAGTTCTTTATCAATATTGAATGCTTCTAGAATGCCAACAAACCCTTGCCATCAGATAACCAAATAGAGAGGAGGTTTTCTCATTTTAAAGGTTCCTCATGAACATATGCTGCAGGAAGTTTTCGTCACCTTTTTGTTTAAGCTGCCTCGGCAGTATATTACAATTGAATTTTAATGGTTCTATTGACATCCTGTTGTGTCTGAAGGAGGCACATGTGATTTCCAAAGCAAACATCCGCATGTTGAGTCTAGCCCCTTTGAGAGCCATTTTCCTGCTGCATAGAAATGTTGTCCAGCGGTGTGCAGAGTGAAACGGCACATTCTGCCAAGTCAGAAGAATTTCAATCCTCTTTATGACCATTCAGTTTTCTCCATCCTGTCTGGCCTTTTTTGTCAGACAATTGGATAGTGATCCTGTTCGGAGCCTGCTTACCAATAGTCGGAAGGATTTACTGACCCAACCTCGAACATCATTCTTTCCACCAGTGAACATGTTATTTCCACCAGAGTCATACATACAAAATTATACCCACACAAGGGACTTGATTTCTTGAGTTGGGTCCTTCATTCGATTTTCTGTGCTCTTTACAAAACAGACAGGAAAATAACTTGTAAAAAACCTATTTTGCTGCATTTGTAGAGAAACAAGGCAACTGTCTTTGCAGCAAAGAGAGACTTCTTACCATTTAACTTTTAAAGATATAGTACACAAAATGCAATTCATAACAGATGCCAGCTCCATGGAACAAAAAGATGTCATTAAGGGACAATGCAAGTCCTTAAGAGGAGTGACATTCAGAGGTAGGCCTGGTGTTCAACCTGAGAACTGACATTTTCAATTCTGCAAGTCAATAAAGTGTTCCACTGGAATTGCACGCTGGTTGCCAGGAAAAAAAATCTTTGCCCACGGACCCCATACCATCATATCTGACATAGTGTGGATTTTTCCTAGATTGAAAGAGTAGATAGGAGAGTAGCAGTGTATGGCATCTGTTGTTAAATGGCATTTCAATGGGGAGTACAATAGAATCTTTTATCTCCAAAATGTTGATTTGAGCGAGTTTTGCACCAGAATGTTTTGATTAGTCAGCCAAAGATAACAAGCCTACTTAGTCATCTGAAAATTATGGGATATTTTGGCAGTCTTACCAATTCCTATGTAACTGTTCCTTTTTAATTAATACCTCCAGGCTGATATTGCAAAAGGCATCAACCCAAACTCCAGTTTTGTAGGTACAATTTTGCATGGGCAAATAATTGTAGCTGCAATTAATTGTGCATGCTGTAATACCCACATTTGTGCATGGGTATTTATGAGCTCAGTTGGATGCAGTTATTTTCAGGTAAAAATGGTGGCTGCCTTATAGCATCTTAAGCCTTTTCTTTTTTAACATGCATAACCCGTCCATGTAATTTTTCTGTTTTTCAGGTTGGATTCATTGACTACATTGTGCATCCACTTTGGGAGACTTGGGCAGACCTGGTGCAGCCTGATGCACAAGACATTCTGGATACTTTAGAAGACAATAGGAACTGGTACCAGAGCATGATACCCCAGAGCCCCTCCCCTCCTCTTGATGAACGTAACAGGGACTGTCAGAATCTGATGGAGAAGTTCCAGTTTGAACTGACTCTTGAAGAGGAGGATTCAGATGGACCTGAAAAGGAGGGTGATAGTATCAGCTATTTCAGCAATACAAAGACACTCTGTATGACTGACCCAGGTAAAAGGGATTCACAAAGAGAAGCTAATATAGAAATAGTGACAGAAGATACATCGCCTGTTGACACATAATGCACTGTATCTACATAGGTGAATTTTAAATACTAAACGAGCATGCAAGCTGTCTTGTAGGACTAGCCTGCGATCTAGGTCTTATGCCTATGTCTAACATTGGCTAAAAGATATCCCAGCTACTTGAGATTGGAGTCAGGGTTAAAGATCGTGTAGTGAATGATTGCTCAGGAAATTAACAGAAGATTTACATTGTGGTTTAAGCCTTTTCAGCTAAAACATTGTGTAGTTTTGGAACCGATTTGAATTGTTACTGAACAGTGAATGACACACAACTGAGAGGTTTTATACCGTTAGGATTTTGGCATTTATACCAGTTAGACTGACAGAAACTACTGATTAGTAACTCTCCATATAGAACCTGTCCACCTGATCACCTGTCTGCAGACCTGTGTGCCTTTTTTGTAAACACTTACATGTCTTTTCAAGAGCCTACTAAATACACGTTTAATATAAAACACAACACAAAGTATTTCAGAAATTGACGGATACCTTTTTTGATTCTTCCTGTTAAAACAAATAGTCTTCCTTTTCTCATGGGCAATACCTGTCACTTTATTGCAGTTTATCACTTTTACAGGCTAACTAGAAGGGGTTTTGCATAACTGCACCTTTCACAGTCTTCTTAAACCTCCAGATGACCCTTTTAGGGTCATTTTGTGCCATTGTACATCACCTCTGTTTGCTTGCTAGAGACAACAGTATTTTTCCTCAACTAGGTTTAACTTTTGTTGTGCACAGGATAAGGGATAGTTGAGTTTCTATAGCACAATGCAGTACATAAACAATTAAGCATAATAAGGCAGTGTTTGATGTGCTTTCTCCCCTTGGCAGTTCCTTTGCTCAGTGGAAGTTGCACGCCTGGATATTTGTGTTCCTCTCACTTGCAGTTCACGTTTCCTCGAATTAGCTCTACCATCCTTCTCCTGCACTGCCTTGAGCTCTAACGCATCCATTACTGTTTATAACAGTGTATTTATTACGTAATGTATATACTGTACTGTTTTGTAAGTTATTAATTTATATTAATTAACATTACCTTTCAATGGTGGTGTTCATTGTGTAGAAAACTCTGAATAAGAGTTGCCTTTTTTCTTGTAACCTTTTGTATGGCATAAAATAGAAGAACCTGAACATAGCTGAAGAGACATACGGAACCCATAGAGGGCATTCATAGGTGGCATTGGCTTGCAGGGGCTTCATTTTCATCATGAATTGAGAGGAACTGAATCTTAAGATTGGGAGAAAGGGAAGGATGAGCCAATTAAGCTGCTGAGAGTCTGAAAAAGAAACCGCTGCAACTGTCACCAATTATTAAATGTCATATTCCAATTTATGAACAACCCAATGTGAATTTCTATGACAAAATGTGAACTGATGTAATAATTGTGCTGTGAAGCTTCTTCTGACAAAGCTTGTTAGGCATCATTAATGGTGTCGATCTCAGTTTGTAAAATATGTTTCAAGCTTTTGGTCCAACTTGTGATGGAATATAGTTGATGAAAATAGCACAGTTGTGCATGATCAATGGGTTTGTATGTCTGTTTAACACTGCATTGTTCCAGGTGGTTATTTTATTGTTTTCAAAAGTTTCACACAATGTATGTTATAGTATTATATATTGTGTTCAGATGCATTCTTAAGAGATTTTTATATGAAGTGAATAAATGAAAGCATGACCCAAGCCTGGGGCACTTCTGGCCGTTATTAGCAACTTTGTTTGGGGAGTAACTAAGCAGCACCAAAATGCAACTGAGGTTGCTATAGTCCCGTTGGCTGGCATAGGAACTAACTGGCATAGGATTGCTGACTGGCTATCGCAGTAAGATAAAAAAACAGCTCTCCCAGGGACAAAGTCCAACACTAGGATAATAGTTTCCTGCAGTCAGTTTTGTGAATGAAAAAAGAAAGGCTTTTGGCAGCCAAAGGGCAAAGTGAGGCTTGCAAAGAGAATATTTATATGTATAGTCCTCTAGCCAGTCTGCTTGTGCTCTCTTCCAAAGATCAGCATTCAGCTCACAGGGGATATAGACTCTTAAACCCTCTCCTTCATCATTGGCCTTCATCTCCATGACTGACTTGTGATCAGACCTTTAACCATTTTCCACAGCTTGGTTCACCAGCGGTCCCTACTATGCATCTGAACAAACCTAAAGGATTTGAGCATTTTTTCTTTTAAATGCTGGATAGAGTCACTGCACCCTACTCGGTAACTCTGACAGGATATCTACTACACCCTGTCTTTCAACTCTGAACCAAAAGCAGTTCTGGTCCCATAGCACTGTTTGGTTTCCAGATTCTGGGCCTGAGAAGTTCATGATTCTTATAACAATAATACAACCAACTATCAGCAGAACCACAGGTTGGATGCCCAAAATATCATGAAATTGGCTTAAAGTCATGAGACTTAACAAATTATTATTTTAAGTTTGTTTGATTTTTTTTCTTGTGGATTTTTTTTAAGTCTTTATGGCTTATGCTGGTCACATTCCCAAGCTTTTCTCCACAGTCACAAAGGCAAGAGACTTATTTTTTGTTACTGAAAGGAGAGATTGCCTCAAAACCAATTAATTATACCACCACTATGGCAAGATGTGCCATCAGATTTTGGGTGTTGGAAATACTGCAGCGATCAGCCAAATTAAACACAGAGTTGAGTTCTTCTGGGAGATGGTGACAGAGTAAGTGCACATATACTGTTACATTCCTTACTGGGACATTAGATTAAATGGCTAAAAACATTTAAAGATGAAAACCAGTAGTATTTCCTCAAACTGCTTTTGGATTCTCAGCTGGTACTGTAGAGGTAAAGGCACATCCGTATTTGAATTCCCCTGGTACTTGCCACCTCTGTATTGTAAAGTTCCTTCCTTTTTTGGATATTCAGTCCCTGAAACATCAAGTGCAGATATTGTAGAGTAAATAGAAATTATTTTAACTTAGTACAAAATATTGTACCAGACTGTGAACTGTTCTTTCTAACTAAAATACTTTCCAACTCATTGGGACTTACTGTGGCTTTAGTTTGATATCAGGTATGACTGTGTAGAGGCATTTTTAAGTTATTTGAGAGTTTGCTGACATTAAAGTGGGGAAGTAACATTGAGTCCAGAAGGGTAAAAAATGGTGAGGAATCGGTATTTGTAATGTAAAACCAATTGTGGGGAGGTGTATTTGGAACGTCAATGGGAGATTTCTCTAAGTTTGAACTCGGCCCTGCTGAATAGGGTTCATCCAAGTGAACAGGGATTGGCATTCAACTCAGAGTGTCTACAGACCCTGTGCTCTGGATCCCCGGAGGCAGTAAGGACATGTCTAAACCTCAAGCTTACCGCTCCAGGCAGAGGCATGCTTGAGCACGCCCCACGTGTGCTGCCTCCTGAGCCGGAAGTACTGTTGCCTCATGCAGCATGGGAGGCAGGCTAATTAACACAATGAAACCACCCTGCTTGCAATTTTGGAGGCAACACAGCACTGCCTGACCCAGTAAGTATTTAGGATAGATATACCCCAAAACTGATTCCATCCCTGATGAATGGCTTAGATTTTTTATTTTCAAGCAGCAATGGAAATCACAAATGCTCAATATTCTCCAAAAGCCAAGATAAATGGAAACAGGAAGAGTTCAGGAAATGTAATTACATCAACTTAGCTTTAAACAATACAGCCAAGACAGGACATTACAAAACAGAGCTCTCAACCTGCCATTACCTTTAGTGTCCTGACGTTCTGCATTATTCTCACGTTCTGGCCTTACTCAAAACAATCAATGCTCTATTACAGAGAGCACATTCACATTACAATTTTCCCCATTGTTATTCACTGTATTTCAGCAGGGATGGGGTCATCAAGTGAGTGTGATGCTCCATTGTTTTCATGACTGTACAAACAGAGTACAATAAACAGTCCCACTCCAAAAGTTTTCATTCGAGACAGGATCACTTTTGTTGCATCGCCAGTGCTTAGCTGCCTCCTCAAGGCTTAATTCTGGGTTTGCCTTCAGTTTCTCGGAGCTGCTTGTTCAAGTTTCTCAGAATGACCTGATCTCTAATCAGGGACTCCAAAACTATAAGCTCCCCAAAACGGCAAAACGGCTCTTTAGCCTTAGATCAGTCACAGACACTTCAATTGTGCCACTTCCTTTTGTGTTCTCAGTTGAAAGCATCTGTAACATGTTCATTTGTATGTGTGCGCTATTCCTCAAGCTTCTGTCCTACAGGTCCAGAATGAACTCAGGCAGGGAAAACTGTGAAACATCAACTGCTTTTGTAAAAAAAATAAGGCTCTTTTCTGACCATTGCTTGTCTCGGGTCCACTACTTGTAGGTACAGAGAAAAGCAACTTTTTCCCATTGCTTTTAGTTGCTCATTCCTCCACACAGGTTATTGTCTTTAATTTTTACTCATTTGTTGTATGTTGTGGTGTTCACTAATCGCTTTTAGCCCAAAGTGCTTGAAAGATACCCTCTTGTCTCTGTGACCGATTCTACCCACCTCTTCATCAGAGAACGTGGGCTTCTGCAGACTTCCTGTCTCCCAGACCTAATCCACTTGATGTTACACTTCCTAATCCCACATGAAGATCCTTACTCAGCATATAATTTAGCATCAGCACAGCACTGGTGGCTGCCAGTGACCTCTGGTACACCCATCTTAAAGTAACAGGACATGCTAATAAACAGACCCTATTCTTAGAGAATTGCCCTGAAGACACCCAGGATGCCAGTAAATGATGAATGAAGTTAATAAAGCCAAGACTGGCTTAGTTTGGTTTCCACAAGAACAGACAAGGAGGAGGATGCAGGAATCAACCAATTTTTCTTTTTAAGCTCCGAGGAGGAGGAGGAATTGGGGGAAGAACATGAACAGTGAGCAGATGGATGGGACCAAAACACAACAACAATATTTTATGATTTCTTGTCAGGCTCCCTCCCATTAATGTTCACACAATTGGAGTTAGGTCAGGAAGGGAAACAGTTACTACTTTTAGAACTGAGATGAGGATAAAAGCAATTTCTATCAACAACCCGTAGATAAAAATGACACCTTAATCTAGATTTTATTTTTAGCAAAATTAGGCACATTCCAGTTCTGGTTTTTCATATGATTTGCTGTGATTAAACTCCAATTCACCTTTTTCAAAGTAATTACTGTTGGCTGAAGGAATGCTTCTAATTCAGGACCTGCTTGTGATGGAGAAGCTGTTGCTTGCTGCACATCAATTGCTTATAGTCCAGCCCCTCGGCTCAAGTGTGCAGGAAAGGGCTGTAATGAACAAGGACTATTCAGCTATGGAAGGCTGGCCTGCCTAACCTCGCTATTAATTCATTTATTCAACAGAAGTGTTGAAGCCCATGGTTTTTGCAGGTTGAATAAGCCTATGCTTGTGCTGTGCGAGTGAAAAGGAAGTGCTGTAATAGGTGCCCCTACAGAATACCAATATGCTGAAGAAAATGGGAGGACAGAGAGGCTCACAGCCACCTAGAGTGTAGCTGTAAAGCAGCCACTGTGTGCATGCAGACACCAGTGAGGCGTTCAGTAGGTTCAAAACACAAGCCTGTTCAGCAGACACTTATTGAAGGTTTCTGTTCAAGGCAGTGACTGTGCCAGGTTAACTTCTCTCACGGGAAAAGAAAACACTTTGGAGTCCTTTACCAGCTGGAAAGTCTACAATCATGGGAAAATTATAGCTTTCACGCTGGGCTCAGTTCAGGGCAGTATTTCCCATTCTTACATAGAGAAGTCTCTTGCTAGGAAACTAAACTGCACCCTTAACTCTACAAGCCTCACCAAACAACATTGTCTTATAGCTGACCTACATCTCTCTTTAGGGAGGGACCTTTAACTGCCCTGGATTGATAAACTGTAGCATTTGCATCTTCTCCCTTTGCATCAGTTCTTGCTATTTTTCTGCTACTTCATATGTAACAATTGCATCGTGATACCATTGTGCCCCTTTAAATTTCTGAGAATTAAAACTGGGTGGAGAAACTATTGATGAGGATCACAAACAATTTTGTGCTTTGAAAAAAAAAAAAGCTCAAAACAGGACAAAAAACCTAAAAGCTCAAAAATTTGTGCAAACTAAGAAATCTGCAAGAGTTTGCTTTGAAAATAAAATTAGTTCCCCAGAAGTTTGGAAACCATATCTCCATGGAAGGCAACCACCCCGCCAAAGAGCAAGGCATTTTAGTTTGGGAGCTCGTGTCCCAAGATGAGAGAATCAGGAGCCTGCAAGCTCTCAGGGCCAGGACAAGTTGATATCAGGTATGAGGACAGGTTCACGGCTACCTGACTGCAGCTGCTGAGAAACCAGGGGAACCATTGCTTCCAAGGTAAAGGGAACACAAGCCTGCAAGCTCTGGACATGCTGGGAACCTGCAAGTTTCCATCAAAACATTTATTTAAAAATAAACCATATTTTTGCAGAACAATTAGATTTCAACAAACTAATATTTTCCAAAGGAAAAACTTTGTCAGGTAACTTGTGGCTAACTACTCAGAACTCCCCCGTTCAGGACTTGAACTCAGCAGCCATTTTGGGGATGGTTACAACCGCAGTTATTAACACATGCCGTGTTACAGCCACGGTTATTAACACATATATGCTGTGTATTCTCTTAGATAATTTACCATTTTTCTTCTTCCTCAAAGTGTGAGAGGTGCACAAGACTTGCAGTGAGGGGTTAGCCAAACCATTTACAATAAGAGTCACTCAGGCTGAAAAGTAGAGGCGTGCTCTGTGTTTTGTGGGGGCAGGGGAATACTGGTATTAACAGAGTAAAGCTGGTCAGAAACTTTTCAGCAAAATATTTTGGTTGGAAACTTAACTGCTTTGCTGGTTCTGCCAGAAGTTTCAGTAAGAAGGGCTTTGCAGCTCCACAGTTGAATTTCAGGACAAAACCAGGGGCTAGGGTGGGGAGACAGAGAGTGGGTTTTATATCCCAAAGCTAGCACAGCTGTTTTTTCTCCAGTCCACACAGCCATACTGGGCTATAGCCCTGGCCCCATGCTTAGTTATTTGTACAAAAGGAACTGCTTCAGCAGAGGGGAAGACTGCATAGCCTGGTGGTTATAGAACAGCTAGATATGGGACACATGCATCTGACTCCTTACTCCAGATCAGGGGCAGAGATTTCAACCCAGAGGAGTATCGCACCCACATGACTGCTGGTAGAGCCATCCGGGGCGGGGAAAGGAGGGGAAATCAGGGTAATCACCCCTGCTCCGTGGTTTGGGGGGGTCTTGTGGACAGTGCTATACAGGCAGCACTGCATGCCAGCAGCTCCAGCTGCTTGACACCCCTTGACCCCACATGGGCTCAATGCCCCAGGACCCGCACACCCCTAGGGACATCTCTGGCTACCGTATGGACTTAGCTGCTCTGAAGCATGGGTCAGTCTCTCTACTCTGCCTCTGTCCCTGCCTAGCAGAGACCGTATATCCTCAATGCTCTTGGAGAGCTGCAGCACTGATGTCTCTCGTGACTGTGCCACGGGTAATGATGAAACTTTGGGTAATGATGAAACCTGTTGTCTTCCCTCCTTTCCCACTTCACAGCTGTTACCTGGGGAAAGATGACCTCTCTGCCCCCTTCTCAACAGCAGACAGGTTTTTGGGCTGCAGCAATAGTGGCTGGTTTTAACAAACTAGCAGGAGGGAGCAGCAAGGACCAATAACTCACTGTTTCCCTCTCCTGTGAAAGTGGGTTTCTTGTTCCTTCCTCCCTCTCTACCTCCTACTGCACATATTGGGCCTCAAAATAGGAAGAGGCTCTTTCTCTCTCCTAGGCCAAGTGAAGACTTCATATAACTTTCCCTTGCCTCAGACCTTGGCAGCAGAGGATGAGCCTACATATCCTATAGTTAAAAGGAGCCAAGAGATGCTAGAGGCAAGGAACCAGTGAGGTCCAGCCTGTTGGAAAGATGCTGTGTGGCCAAAATAATTGATTTAGGGGAAAAGGCTAGATGTACAGAAATGACCAGGGTTTGGTAGGTAGGAAGGACACAAAGTTATTTCACATAGGGCACTGGGATCTAGAACTGCATTGCTTACTATAGCCAAACAATGCTAACGGTAACAGTCACGCATGCTTTCAGAGCAGCCAGCGTGGTTTCGGGAGTCAGAAGCAGACTAAGAGAGTGATTCAAAGTCTTTTGGCTGGTGTTCTCACCAGCTGCTTCAGTCTTCACTCTACACAGTGCTCTCCATCTCCGGCCATTAACTCTTACCTCTCTACCTTGCCTGGCTTAGGCCAAGGAGACCAAAAATGAGCCTCACCCAGTTTTCACGTCCACTCCTGAACCTGCCTGCCTGCTCTGCTCTTCGGCTATCTGAGCAGCTGCCAGGCTGATTACATTAGTGGCTCCCTTCTTTCCTTCCTTAATCAGCCAACCTGGTTTCCTCTCTGTCTGGAGATGCAGATGAGATTAGATGAACAGCTGAGGAAAAGGGAGTGAAGCTCAGAAACAGCTGGAGTGTGTTTCACAAGGGAGTAAACTCAGTCCTCCCTGCCTAGAGCCATTTGGGGGTGGAGGGGGTATCACAAAGAGAACTTGTAGGGAGGGTTTATTTGGCCTCAGACTCAGCTAACTATTAATTTGTTGGGTGGGTGTGCCTGTGTTGGACTGCATCCCATGATGTGGTATAGAAAACAGGCCCCAGAGTAAAAGCTTTTACCCTGGTAGGACCCAAGGATTGCTAAGGTCCATGAGAAAACAATCTGATGTCTGGGAATCCCAAAGAAGGTTTGTGATTCAGATTTGTTTCACAGCTTGGGGGAAAGTTAGTGTGTGTGTGCTGCTGTTTAACCACATAAAGTCATTGGGGAAAAATTGCTTTTCTACCACCAGCCTCAGCTTTGGAGCAGGTACTAGTGATACTTGATTTTTCTACCATTTGTTTTATGCCACTTGTACTTCTTGTGCCACAGTAAAAATTACTCCAATTTACTGAAGGGACTTAATGTTGTAGAGTATGTAGCCAGTGTGCTCTAGTTTTTCTGAAGAGCATAGAAAACACAAGGGAACATGTGGCCATATAAGGTACAAGCTGGTATATACAAGAGCTGAGAAGGCAAGAGCAATGACTCAAGTTGGGTATCTTCGTACCAATGGTTTACCTAGTAAAAAGGATTCAACTGGAAAATACCTATCAAATCAGATGAAGTGAATGAAAACAGTAGCATTTGTGCATAAGGAGGCTAAACTCCCACCTTATTTGAGCAGCTGCAGCAGGAGGCAGTACAGTAGTGCTGTGCTGGAGCTGGAGACAGTTGTTGAGCTTGTTGGTCCTCGGTGAAGTACAACAGGTTAATACATCGACTCGTTACTTAAACCTTGGGATATGCCACTTAAAGACTTGTTCCTGAGGCTAACCAGTATATCAGGTAAACTTGTTTCCTGCACTGTCACCCGGACACAAGTTTATGTAGAAAGGGGTTATAAAAAATTTTGACTGCCAACCCCAAGTCTGATGAAATGCTTCCTTTCTAACAACAAAATAATTCAGCTTGCAAAACTCTTCAGAGCAGTCTTATGAAGAAAAGAAAAAAAAAAAGCAGGCTTCCTAAAGCCCTGGACGGGCTTGCCATTTGGATGAACATGGGCATACCAGGGACAACCATAAAGTTGGTGACCTAAACTTCAGTACACAGACTTCTCAATTGATGGAGACCTTTAACCAAAACCATTTCCAACTCTCTTGTCAGAAGACTTCCTTGAGAATAGGTGTCTCAAAGGTTATAACTGTGCATCCTAATCTTCCCAGCAAGAAGCTTTGCAAGTAGGTTTGCTCCTTTATTGCACTGAAAATGGCTCACAGTCAATGTTACTCTATCAAACTCCACTTTTACAATTTACTGCTAGAGGGAGAGTCTCTCCTGCGCTCTGCAAGTGCACAGAGATTGCTTTTTCTCTAGGTTATATAGGCTAAGCATTTTCACTTTCAGTCCCAAAACAGCATTTAGCTCAATCACCATTTCCCTTACATGCACTGCAACCAATAATTACAGAAAAGAACCTGTACAGGCTTTATGATTCACTCAGATTTTAACTCACAGGGATTGTAAACCAGCCATTGCCAGCACACACAATGTGTAAATTTACATCATACAACACTGAATCTATTTTTTATTCTCTCTCATGGTTTTAATCTCTCTCTCTCTCTCTCTCTCTCTCTCTCTCTCTCCTTTAATTTTAACATGTGCTTTATAGATCAAAGTTTAAATTAAGCATGTGAGCAGTATCACTGATTTGAAGGGAGCTGGTCAAGTTTATAGCTAGTCTTGATTAGTGCAATGGACCTTTCTGGCTTGATAATTCATATATCTGTGGGCATAGGTACGTGCTTCTTGCACAGTTTAAACTATGATCTGTCGTGGTCTAAGGAGCAGCTGAGCTGTGGCCTCCACATTCAGGAGGGAATCTGGATTGGAAGACTTTTGCAGGTAGTGGTGCTAAAAGTTCACAATGAGGTCTACCTGGGTCCTTGTTTGATTTATTTTTTATTTATTTATTTTTATTTTTTTTAAAGAAGTTTCCAATCAGGCCTACCACTGGCTGATTATTGATTTGTGGCAATTTGATGCATGACTCTTTTCTGTGGCATGTTTCCTCCTGCATGAAAGAAATATGATAATCGTTTCATGATCTGTTTTGATCAAGTCAAGTAGAATATTTTGTCTAGTGCTGTCTGTTGAAGTGGGTGCTATGTGTTAACCATAAGAGGAAGGAGGCAAAATTAGTGTTAAGAAATGGGGAAGTTACATGTTTGTACTTTATACTGGCTGTCCTATAATGAATAATCTACCTAAAAGACTGCCTAAAAGCATGTGATGACCAAGATCTGCTTATATTGAATACAGTACTTAACTGCAGACTGAATGTCTTGGGCTCCCAGTGCACAGGTACGTATATAAAATTGTTCATAAGTGGCGTGGGTATGTGACACATGCATACATGCATGGATCCTTGGCTTTGTGGCATGTTTAGTGACTGTGTTTGGAGGGAGGAGAGGCTGTTTTTGTTTTTAGGAATACGCAGCAATGACAGATAGCCCTTGAGTCTGTTCGTCTTTTTATACCAAGCTATTAAAGGTGAAGCCCGTATATCTTTTTCACTAGCCAGTGGTTTCAAACAGCAGGGCTACCTACTTTAATCTACCTATAGCTGGTCTCCTAGTCAACTGACACTGTATTAATCAAATGTTCTCCAGTAATGACTAGAGGACACGTGTGTGGTTTTATTTTTCTATGGGCATCTTCTCCCCTTTGTGCATTGCTCCTGAGCCCCTCTTAGACTTCTTTTTTTTTAATCTTTTCCCATTAAAATGACCTTCTTCTGATAGGCAGATTCACGATGACGCTGTTGCAAACCAGGCAGCACTTGTGCGTGACTGAAAGAACAGCCTGGTCTCGCTCCTCATTCCAGCTGTAGCAAGGAGAAAATATACTTCACAAGGACAACAATTCCAGGCTTACTTGAGAGGCTGTAATATGATGCAACTGTTCATTTCTCCTCCTCTGCCCTGGGGTTGGAAACTGGGTGGGCTGCCTGCACGTTATTCTCCAGCACTCCAGTACACCTGACCATATAGTCTAAATCTGAAAAAACAGATGGGTTATTTCTTTATTGCCTGTTACCCCCTGCTCCCCCAAGTTTTTTTTTTTTTAGCATCTGCAGTGGGGCTGGTTGTGCTATTGTTGGGTATTCTGGCTACTTCCTTTAGACATGGGCATGGACTACTGTCTTCACCCCTTTGCTTTTTCCTGTTCTCTCGATGTTTATCTGCGTGTTGGTTGTGTCTGGTCCCAGTGCACAGCCTGCTGCAATTCTCTGACGGTGATGGGCCCCACCCATTAGGTGCTTTCAAATGACTTCACCCAGACGCACCCTGGGCTGACGGCAAAGCCTGACTGATAAACATGACTTGCAGTCAAATTCAACACGCCCAAGACGTTTCACTTCTGAGAACCTTTCTGTCTCAGGCATCCTTCATGGGGCAGGGGTTTTCCAGGTCTGTGAACTGGAAGTACAGTTTGGTATCATTTTCCCTGTCCCTGGGAGATGAATGCAGCCAGCGCTGAGCCAACCTGTTGCAAAGGAGGAGTCGGATCAAAGGTTTCCTGCCTTCCCAGAATGTCTTGTGGTTGGAAGACCTAAGCAGTGAAGAAGCACGTAGTTATGCAAGATCTTCATGACCACATCCCCTCTTTCTGAGGCTTCCTCTCTTCTCCTCTGAGTTGTTCTCTGTAGTGGGATTCCGGGTAACACTATCATAGCACACTAGGAATTATCCCATTGGCTTTGAAGTGCCAGTATGCTCTGATTTATGCACAAACACAGCGCTAGAACTTGGGCTGTCAGATCTAATGGCAGCTTCCTTGTCCCTTCTAGAGTCTAAAACAAGTTCAGGTAGTGGATGTTTCTCGGCTTTGTCTACTGTACGTGTTATCCTTGCTGCCTCAGATGGCCCTGAAACTTGGCTACGTGTATGCTCTCTCAGGTCAGCAGAAAAAGGATGGTTCTATTAAGTGGGCCAGAATATATGTTTCCGGGCCTGTTTGCGTGACTCTTTTTACCTCGTAGTTTCTAGATGTCTCGGCTGGCCTAGTTGTTCCCTCATCTGGAAGACGTGATGGGCTGCATTATTTCACCTTCCTTCCTTTCCCTTGCTAGTCATTGTCCATAAAAGCATTTGTGATGGGAGAATGAGATTACTGAGCCACTAGGGATAACAAGAGTAGCACATCAAACTTTTTAAAAATCCATTTCCACACATTTCGGAAGCATTAATTTCAAGGTACAGCTGAACTAATCTATCACAAGATTCATGGATAATAGGCAGAAGTGCAGATTGGCTCTTTATCCCTCGGAGTGTTTGTCTGCTGGTGTGCAAGTGTTCCCATTCACCGCTGCCAGACAACAACATCGCTCTTTAAAGGACTCATCTGTCCTTTGCTCAGCAACTAAGTCAAGAGTCGGAGCATCCAGGAGCAGGTTATCTTACCCCTGAGGTTGCCTCTGTCTCCTCACTTAGCCAAGGGAAGTACTGTCCTCTTGCCTCCCATCTATGACTTTCTCTTTCCCCCTAGACCTCCCATCTGTGGCTGTCACTGATCACTCCGGCCTTTAAAGTTTTTTGCAAGAGGTCTGCTTTATTCTGGGCTGGATTCCAGCTGGCTGTGTGTGAGCATAGCAAGAGCTACACACAGGACCTTGGCTCAGCTATAACTGAGGAGCTCAGCCCTTAAAGGAACAGTCATCAACACACTGTCAAACTCTGATGGGGCATTGTAGGGCTGGGGCCGACTTTTGCAAAGGTCTGACTTTGCTAGAGAAAGCATGTAGCCTACCAAACCTGTCTTTCTCTGTCCTATCCAGGTTCAGGCAAGGGGTGTAGTCTGTACCCCAGAGGTTCCCAAAATACTCCCAGTCCCCTTTAGTAATCATTGGCCGTGGTAAAGACTTTTGAGAATCTCATCTCTCATTTAGAGCTATCTTTTTAATGAATTTTTACCCACATCAAAATGGCAGAAGCGGGATGAGGCTTTATACCCATGTACATTCATAAAAATATAGATCATGTTGCTAGTGTAAAGGAGTCTGCTAGTGTTGCATCCCCTCAGACTGGCTCTTGGGCACATGCCATATGCTGAACAAGGAGTGCTGCTATGTACAGTGGGGTACCCTGCTCTATTTGTGTGTGGTTTTCTTTAAATCTGTTTCTTTGATTCAGTTTGAAGTCAGTTGCTTGATATCAGCAAGCATGACCTGGAGGGCAGCCATTTCCTGGCAGTTAGTAGCTGATGGACCTGGATTGTCCATGGTCAAGTCCATTTTTAACTGCCAGGAAACTTCTGACCTGTGGGTCATTAGCACTGTTGAAAACAATGATGTATAGAGAAAAAAGGTGACTATAACATTTTACATGCTGCAAAACTGAAGTGCTCTTTGTCCTGGATGCGGGGTCACGTTTCAGTGTTATCCTTTTATTGGTATTGCAAATGCGAGTGAAGCAAATCTTCACTCATCAGTGGTCAGCCACAAAAAATAGTTTTCTAATTTTCCATTGAAATCCCAAAGAAATTCTTGGGACTTCCCACTGGTGAAGAGTCTCTGACATCAAGGGTTATCTAAGCAAATATTTGGGGATTTTTTTTTTTTTTTTTTTTGTATAAATGACATTCAGATGCAATATGGATTTAAGCAAGCAAGTTCATTAGTGAATGTTCTCCTGTTTTAAGAGTTGTCTTTGTTTGGTAAAAATTGTGTGATTTAGGTGACCATTTGCACCCACTGTTGTGAAATCAAATGTGTGAACAACTCATGTGCTGATCAATGCTTGTCCAGTGAACACTTTGTGTGTCAAGAAGATAATCTGCAAGTGTGTGAGGGTGATTCACCTCAAGGATTATTTCAACTAATATCTTTGTTCCCTGGGAATCAATTCTACCACGGGCTTCAAGGAACGTATGGAGATAGACCCATTGCTGTGCACCCACAAAATCCTAGTCAAATCAGGAGGGTTTGGCAGGGGGCCACGTACATGGGACTCCTAGGAGCTGTCTGTAAATTCCAGATTAGTAGAGGCTTATGCAGCAGGATATAATTTAACTAGGTGTGTTCTCATAAGTTGTTTTTAAACATAATTACTTTTATAGGATGCATCACAGACTTAACTAGGTGTTTACCCAAGGTACAGTCTTGAACTACTGAAACCCCTGTTTGATGCTGGTTTACACACAGGGGGTTGGTCAGTTTTAGTTCTGGATTTAACTGAATAAATCCATCATGCTCCAACGATTAAATCACTTATCTGTGTTTAAAAGATTAATGTTGCAGCTATGATGGTCCAGAAATTATGTGAGTGACAAGTATTTCTTAGGGTGCTATCTTTTTATTGGACTTACTCTGTAGCTGGGATACAGTTAAACAAACTTTTGAATGCTTTGTCCATCTTAATGTTTTAATTGCAGGTCCATGACATTTGCATGCACTGTTTCCTCCCTGCTCCCCACTTGTTTTGTCTTTGTAGGAAAGACCCTGTACCAATTGCCTTCTGGGTGTTATTGGAGAAATTCTAATTATTCCCATTTGGAGCTCTGTACAATATTTAAATCGTGGATGCAGTCTCCCAGTCTTGTAGCTGCACCCAGTGTAAACCAGTGGCTTTAAGAATGTAAATTTATCCATGCAGGCACCTCATCTGCAACATCTGGAAAGGGTTGCTATTTCAGTTTCCTCTGCATCTATGCTTGGTAAATAGAGTAGAGAACTCCATGGAGACGAATGCATGCAGAATCCAGTATGAGAATTTGGGCGGCTTCCCACAGGAAAAAGATATATCACTTCTCAGTCTAGCAGAACAATTGCGAAGCAGCCAAAAAGAAGTGGAGCAAGACTTCACATCCCTGATATTCAGCTCTGGCAGTTCCTATTGAAGACAGATCTTGAATTGAACAGAAAAAGAATGAAGGGACTCAGAAAGCCCAGAAAGCCAACACTCTTAGGAGAAATATCCTATCCTTGGTACTGACTGCTGTCATGGAAGCAGATAACTTTGCCTGTATTTATTAAATGCCTTTTTCTCCTTGACATTTGTATTTATGTCTGACAATCTATGAAATGCTCTTGCATAGTCGATCACATTTTTGTGGTCTTTACCTGAAGATCAGTTTCAAGAATTTAAAAGAGATGCCTCTGATTTGGATGGAAAGAGAGAACATTAACAAGCCCTAGTATTCTTTGGGACTGGGGATTCTGCTTGCTTACAGTGAGAGGTACCTTGCATTACAATACAGAAATCTTAAATGATTTAGGGTTCAGCTAGAAATTGCAGAAAACTTGTGGTTAAACAAATTGGCAGCTTCTTAAACAAAAAAGAGAGAGGCTTTGAATTGGCTTGTAAGCTAACAGTGTTACTGTTGTTTCCACGTTTGGAAAATGCCCGGAGAGGTTAAACTGCTGGTGAGAGTCTAGAGAAATCTAACTCATTATCTGTATACTATATTTGGGATTTAATGTGTGCTAACCTGCAGGGAGAGAGCGCTTGCCTAGGAGTATCACCTGGCCAAAGTACTCCTGAAAGGAATTTGACATTCTTAATAACAGTCTAAGTACCTGCAGTCTAATTTTAGAGTTGGCTGTTTAAATTGCCACAGGCAGTCCTGGGGTTAATTGACAGATTCAATGAGGACATGGTACTATGGATCCTCTCTGCATGTTTGTATCAAAATTGCCTGCCAGAATGGCATAAAATTGGGACAAACTTTGCATATATAACAAGATCAAGCTGGAGCTTATTAATATGGATCATTTTGTCTTTCTATATTGTAGCCTATTCTGTCGGATTTAATCTTGTAAACACTATCTTCTAACCATCTTCAATTACTTTAAATTCCATTTTGGCTAATAACACTTCAGGATAATATTCTACTCTGTATTTTAGTGATCAGTAGAGATTAAAAATAGCACAATAGTCTTCACAGAGGTAAATGATGATATGTTTTGGCCAAGTAGTGCTAACTCGTATCTGTATCTTCCTATAGGGTTAATTAGCTAATTGTGCAACAAGCTTTGAAGAAGAGGTATTAATTGGTGAGCGCTGTATCAGTAAGGCACTGCCTCTTCCAAAGAAATATATAAAATCAAATTAATTTACTTTCATTCCAGTTCTAAGCATCTGTCACAGACTTTAAGAGATGGACAGTCCGCTGTTTTCTTGTAGAAAGTAGTACAACACCTGCTCTGTTGCCTTGGATTGTCTAATGCATATTTCATTGCTGTTTTCCAAGCAGCAAGAGGAACATGGGGATACCTGTTAGTCTGGTACTTTCAGATAACTACTGAACTCTCCCAATCCTGAGAAGTGACAGATACCTAAAATACTCGGTTAACTTCAGTGGAACCAGTCTTTTTGCTCAATGCCTTATTAGCAGAGCTGGCTACATAAATGTAAAAATAGTGTTCCCTATTTCATTTTCTTATTTAAAAACTTCAGCCACTAAGGAATAAAAGTTGTATCCAGTGGCTTAGGTGACCAACTGCACACAACATATAGTGAATAACCAAAGCGATCAGCAGGGATCTGGGTTTTCCGTTTCCCATAAAACTTTACTGGAGTAAAATGTGGATTTCTCGTTTTAGCAGAGAAACCCGCAGATTTTGCAGTTTTGCAGCAAGCTTTCTGCAGGCTGGCAGAGTTCCAGCCTACAAGGGGTTGGGAGGAGGGTAATCAGGCAGGAGGTGCCATGTGCATGCATATGCACGTGGTCCCAGGGAGCATGGAGAGCAGCTCCTATGGGTAAGTGGTGGCAGGAAGGGGATTGAGGCCCCATAAGGAGGGAGAGAGGGAGTTGGGCAGCGGCTGGAGCTGCTGCCCTGCTGGGCAGTGTGTGGTGTTTGGGGCCCGGGGCCACAATGCAGGGCCCTGGTGGGGAGCGGGATGGGGCTGCAGGCAGCTTGTCTGGGGTGGGGGGTGGGGCCAGTTTCCTGCTGCTGCACAAACTCCAGGGATGAGGGCGGGAGGAGGGGGTTGACCTGCACTCCCCAGATCTGTGGGTGGGGTGGGGGTGCGGCGGGCTGCCGAGTGCAGGTTTGGGTTCCCACCTGCTGCCCTCCCCTGAGGCCTCTGCAGCCCGGCAGGTGTGACCCAGTGCTGCCGGACAAAGCATGGCTGCACAGGAAAGCTGCTTGCCTCTGCAAGCTCTTCGCTGACTCTGACAATGCATCCTCTGTGCTCGTGGGGCAGCTCAGGCAATGGCACATGGTTGTACCCCTCACTGCTGTCGCGCATGCTGGAGACCGCGCTGCCCTGGTGATGTGTGCTCACAGTGGCAAGCAGCTTTCCTACATGGTTGCACTCTGCCCGGCAGTGCTGGGCAGCACCCATAGGCTGCAGAAACCCCAGAGCAGGGCAGCAGGGTGGGAGCTCAAGCCCACAGTATATACCCATCCTGCCCCCACCCCAGGCACAGATCTGGGTGTCGCGAGCCCCCTGTGCCTCCTGAGAGCTGCTGCCTTCTGCTGGGGTAGGGGGCTGTGGACTTGGGTCCCTGGCCCTATAGCCCTGGCAGCTGGAGACCCCTCTGGCGGAGCTGGGGGGCCAGGGGCTGTGGGTGGTGGGCAAGGGGCATGAGGAGGGCAGGGGGCCTGTGGGTGGTGGGGAATGAGAAGCATGAGCAGAGCCTGGGGCCTGCGGGCAGTGGGGAGTGAGGAGCACCAGCAGGGCTGGGGGGGGCTGTAGGGAGATCTTTAATTGTAATCAAGGATTTTGTGACTTTTTATTACTGGAGAATTTGTGATTGTTTTTTTTGTGTTTACCAGGGAAACCAGGATCCCTGGTGATCAGTTCATTTTCAGCTTTGCCAGACTATTCAGTCAATACTTGCAAGTGACATATATTGCAGATCTCATGACTGATTTGGAAAAAAAAGCTAAGAGGTGGGATCATTTTTATCTATGTATACAGACTCAGTGCGGACCTAGAATTGCAAAGAGCTCTAGACAACAGGATCCCTTTCCCCTTGTTGAAGTGAAGGAGTATAGAGCCCATGGCAGGATTTCAGATTTGAGAGAGGCCATGCTGCAGCTTATATTAACACAGGATTAGAGTAGACCTCCTGGGTCATCATGTCCTGTCCCCTGCTATCTCTGGCAACCATGTCACATAATCCCTTTTATAGTTCCAGTTCCATTCACTACTTAAATTTTTTAGCTCTTATTACTCCTAACTGCTCTGATGGTCAAAAACATTCTAGCAGTCCATTTAACTTCATTCATGGCCAGCTTGTGCTCATTAAATCTTGTGCCTAAATTGTCCTTGAACTTAAATAACTCTCTTCTTTCCCAGGTGTTTATCCCTTTTATACAAAGCAACCATGTTCCTTCTCCGCTTTCCTTTCCCAAACTATAGAAAAGGCTGACCTGTTTCAGTTCTTCCTTTTTGAAATAGGAACCCGTTTGCCTTTTCTGTGGGTGTAGCACATTGGCTCATAGTAACTTACCTAGATGAGATTTGATGCACAAATCGGTGTGTGTTTCTTCACTGACAGCAGTACTTACCTGTTTACAGCTATCACTGAAAACTAGGTCTGGAAGGGACTCGGGAGATCATCACTGAGGTAGCATTATCCTTATCTATACGGTCCTAGACACAGTTACCCTAACCTAATCTTAAAAACTTCACAAACAACCCTTATGCACTGCTTCCAAGCACAATGCCTGAAACATCAACAAAACCCTCTCTTGCCACAGGGAGCACAAGGGTACAAGTGTGGTTTCTATGTCCTGCTACTGCAAGGCAAGTAGTTTGCTCAAATGTGCTCAAGGGGACCATAGCTCCTCATTACAGAAGAAGGTAAACCCCACTTTGCTACTGTGCTGTCATTTAATACTTCTTTTTAGTACTTCCAAAAGGAAGTACTAAATGACAGTGCAGTAATAACCCATACTGCAATGTATGTACCACGCATGGTTATTTTAAGTTGCTATGTTGCTGTAGCAATGTGCTATAATGAGGGCACACACTGTTATGGTGAAGTAGCTGTGGCATCACGGTTTGTGGCCACTGCTATGTCGCCGTAGTGTATTGCTATGGCAGTGTAGTGTCATGTGTAGATGTGCCCATAGATATATACAATCTTAGAAGAGATCATGGACAGTTAGTAGACATTTTGTAGAATAAAATGTTTGTTTTAATTTGTTCTCCATGTCTATGTCTTTTTGTCATCCTTCCCGGCCCCCCCCCCCCCTTGGCATTAGGCTAGGGGACCAGAAGCAGTCTCCTAAATTATGAAGTCCACTGCTATCGGTGGCAACCATGTCATACTAGGTTGTTCACAAATATTAAGCTCCACTTTAAAAGTAGCTAGATAGTTCCCCACCTATTCCTGTTGGAAGGCTGTTCTGAAACTTCATTGCTCTGATATTTAGAAACAATCTTCTAATTACCAGTCCTTTTTTCATGCCCTTCCTGTCTGTAATTCTGTTAACTAAAGTGTGTGTGTGGGAGGGGGTGGGGGGGCAGAGTGGGGGATACTTTAAAAATATGAAGGAAAAGATAATGAAATCAGGGACTTTAAAAGCTGTTCTTCCTTGTGCCCCTTAGACAACCTTTCTTTTTAATCTTTTATGTAACTGCCACCCCTTTTAATATGCTTTGCATCACTAAGACTTGCCTCTAATGAAGAGGACCAAAATGCGTGGCCTGTAAACTTTGCTAAATGCAAGTTCTAATCTGTGAGCTGACGTCAGTAGGGAGCAAGGAAATGCTAGTGTCTCCTTTACTCCAGGATGTATTAGGCAGAAAGGAATCCTTTCATCTTCAGGACCTTAAGCTCCACTCTGCCCCATTTATATTGACTAAAAGTAATTACTGTGTGAATATGGTCTGGCAACGTAAGTGAAATTTAGTTGGACATCTCAGTTCAGTTGTCAGAAGATGGTCCTCCCCATCACAAGCCTCACCAAACTGGCTTTCAGGCTTAGGTTAGGGGATCTCTCCAATGTGTTTTATTTCTATCCACAGGGCTGAAAAGCATGTTGGTGGAATGCCATGGTGAAGTTTCATACTCTTGCCACACATACTTTTCAGGTACAGTTCATATGCAGTTCTAGGGCAGTTTCCAGTGTAGTTACAAACAGTACAAAGCACCTTTTTAAAATGATAGAATTTTAAAGATTAAAATAAAATGTGTCTCAGAGTAAAAAGATAAAACAGACTTGGTCAAAGGTCTAGTCACAGGACCTATGCTAGTTATAGCTGAATGAAATTAATTTCAAGTTTGGAACTGTGACTCCTCTAATTATTGCCTTGTGAAGGAGCTTTTACATCTACATTGGATCAACCTAGTGAAACGTAAGTTTTCTCAACATGTAGCTTAATAACTCAAGACTGGCTTTTCTTACAAAAGTCAAATATAGAAATTGTTCTGTTCCTTTAAGTTCTTATACCACACCTGTGGTATCCAAGTGCCTGACACTACTGTACGGGTGCCTCTAAAATTTGATACTAGAAGATGGTCATTCTTCTAAGCAAGATCCATAGTTGTTTTGTTTTTTGGTTGTTTTTTTTTAAATTAAAGGATGTAAGTTATTAGTTGTGTATAATAGTCTGTTTCTGGTGCCTTTTTACATTCCTGTTACAACTGAGTTATGTCTGTTTGTGTAAAGGATATTTTCTACATGCTTTCAGTCCCTTCATTGTTAAGTAAAATGTAGCAATTTTAGAGCCAGATTTTTTAAGTGCTTAATACCCAAAACCTTGCACTGGAATTTAAAAAAAGCAGCTCCCATTGAGTAATTAAGTGAAGGCCAAACTTCTATAAATATAATAGTTATGGTCAGATTTTCAAAAGTGCTGAACACCCAATGGGCTCAGTCTTAAAACAAATAAATAAATAATAATAATAATGTCTGACACTGTTTCCACTGACATCAATGAAGAGGTTCCTACCAATGTCCACTAGAGTTGAAGCAAGCCCTTTTTAGGAGCTGAACACTTGTCAGTTATGGCCATTATACAGGTTAGGTCTTTTGGCATTTCCCATGACGACTAAAAATAGTGAAGCCACTGATTTTTTAAAGTTTCCAGCATCAGTCTCTTGAGCATCATGTTGTTGTTTTCCTTCAAAAATATGGATTAAATTTACACTTGCTGCAAAGCATGGGGGAAATCAAAATATGAATCATTGCACATGACAGCATTTAATGTATTCAGTAATTAAAGATTACAAAATAAGGCCTAAAGCATTGATGATGCTCTTTGCAAAGCTCCTCCATGACCATGTTCACACAAGATTTGTATGATCTTTGGGGCTATAGATTATAGTTCATACTTCCACTTTTTTATTAATATTTCTACAGCTTAATAGGCTTATTGCATGACCTGCCTATCAAGCAAATATCCTACAATTATTGTCTTGCCACTGCTTCCATATATTCTCACCCTTGGTTCTGACCCCTTCCCTGAAATATGAATCTGGGTTTGAACTTACTAGTCTTTTGCTGCAACTGCACACACCTTATTTTGGATTTGTTCCAAATCTGATCCTTTCCCAAATTTTGCAGCTAAGGACTATAGTGTGTGTTGCATAAAGGAGGACACGGCGCTATAATGTTCAACTGTTGTATCAAAAACACAGCTTGAACACAACCCTCGGTGGTGGGACTGACTGGGAATCTGACTAAATTAAGTATGGGATATGGAGGCAGAGGACCTTCTCCATTGCTTTCTGTACTTTGCAGATGATTGCACTTGGAAGTAGGTAATCCCCCCGTGCATAATTTAGAATACATGGGTATAAATAACTACAGAAGAAAAAAGCAGTGAAGAACCCGGCCCAAAGCAATGTATGAATGCTTTCTTCTGTGGTTGATTTAAATTGTCTTTGGAAAGATGAACTAGCATGATCCACATTTCCAAGCGTCTACATTTAGAAACATGCAACCTGGATAGAAAAGACTATTTGAAGCATTATTTTTATTTTAAAATGCCACAAGGCATTTTGTAATAGGATGTTGCAGTTCAGATTTCCTACCTCTTAATTTGTGTTAATTCCACCGTATTTCATTCACTTTTTTAAGGTCTTTGGGTATAGATTGCAACTGTTTGTCTTTCCATAACACCTAGTGCACTGAGGACCAGATCCTTATCTGGGCCCTTGGGTTTTACTACAATGTTAATTTAAAATGTAGTATTTGTTGAAAATTGTGAGGTTTTTTGTTGTTGACTTTAACAATAACTGAATGTTTGTCACGAGTACCATAAATCAGGGCCCTATGGAATAAGCTGCAGTAATGCAATATTTCCATGTAGTAGTTACAATTTTTACTTCTACAGATCACAGTTATCGTCCCAAAACAGACATTGCCAGGAAATTAATTTCAATTATGGAATGTATTTATCCAGTTACTTATCTGTGGAAACAGACCAATCCAAAAGCAGTCTTTTGAACTGGATTCAACTTGCACTGAAAACATTTATATGAAGGGTCAAATGTTTCTCTGCTTTACATAGGCTTCAGTTGAACTGGGCCAATTTCGTTGGGAGAAAATTTAGAGCAGAACTTGGCCTTATGCATTTACTAGAAACTTTTCAGAGATGTGTAAGCCTGCATCATGTTTGCAAATGTTGCTGGGCTCTTTTTTTTCCCCTCCATGCTTCCCCCCACAAGTCTTTTCTGGCTTACTATTGCTTTGTTCCTCTTGGCCAAGACAAAGGTCAGAAGGCTCCATATTGAGCAATCTTAAGCCTTGAACAAGTGTTCACTTCTAGCAGTGGAAATGTTCTAAGAAACTTCCACCAGTACAAATCTTTCCTGGTGAAAGCAGTACAGGTGGTGAGTCTGCAGCTCCCCCTTCTCTCCTGCTCTTCACATCTTCCCCAAACTGGAGTGGTCCCAGTCTGGGGAAGGTATGTGGAGCAGCAAGGCAAAACTCGCTATGCTGGGGATTGACACCTAGAAGACCTTCCTTGGATGAGTCATGTCTCCCCCAGGAGAAACTGAATGAAGGCCTGTACACTTGCAGTTTTTATTAGGAGAGCAGCAATTCTCCCGGTCGAAAGGTGACGCATGCACATGGCCTTAGTCTGTACTGAAAGACATCACCCACAGCTGGGTTCATCAGCCTCAGTTCTGGTTTACATCCTGTGAAATCCAAGTGCATCATATGTGCTTCAGTTGATGATGGTTACGTCTCTAAATTCTTTGAAACGGCTCTCTTGCTCTTCAGCCGTATATTTAGATTGTGGCAAGTCACAGAACGGTG
>NW_005842470.1:91162-114068 GCF_000455745.1 Alligator sinensis | reverse complement strand
TTCCTGCTGGGTGGTCCAGGACGAAAGTCACCAATACTGTAAGTCAAGGCAACAGGATGCTATACAGCTTGAAACGGACAGCAGCAATGCCGGATTTAGGCTTAAGCTACAATTTAGGGCCTCACAATATGATGGGCCTCTAAATAAGACGACAAAAACCTGGACATCTTCGTTCTAATATGACAAAAATATACATCTACTAGCACATTGCCCATCAAGAATGACGGGGTGCGGGAGGAGGGGGTTGGGATGGAGTGCCACCACCTAACGCCCCATGCTGCTGCTGTTCTGCCTCTTGCAGGGACTGGGGTGGGGGACCTGGCCTTGGCTCCCCACCTTCTGTCCAGTCCTCGGTGTCGCTTGCAGGGAGCGGGGTGGGGAACTGTGGCCAGCGCTGCTGGCCTAGTCTCCCCCGCCCTCTGTCCGGTCCTTGTTGTGGCTTCAGAATCATGGCAGCGCTCCCTTATGCTTGGAGCACTCTGATTGGATGTTTATGTCAGCCAATCAGAGGGCGAATAAAGCATTATAGACAGACAGACTAAGGCTTTTATAATATTAGAATATGGCTCCACAGTTATTCATATTGAGTTCATAAATTTATGCAGAAATAACTATAATTCATCTTAAAATTTCATTAAAATCTGATTTTGTGGATTATTTTTATTGTATGGGGCCTCTTAAGGGCCTCAGCATGTCATAATCAGGCACTGGACAAAAGCTAACTTCGTCTTTAGCGACCTAAGTCAGTTGGGTGAAAGTCTTGGAACAGAGGTCCACATGTGCGGCTTGAAAAATTGAATGTCTTGCTGTACTCTGTAGTTGTACAAAAGTCCTTACAGGAAAGCTGAGCCAGTAGGAGTTATGCTAAACCTTTCCCAGCTGGAAATGATTCTTATGGGTGGAGTACATCACCTTTCCTTTTGGGGCTGGGCTGGATGATCAAGCGCTTGCTTTCAGTGTTATGACTGGCAACTCCTCTGATGACACACAAGGCAGCTCCCAGGTTTGACATGTCTTGACTCAAATGGTATAGCTGGCATAATACCTGAGGGCTCATATTAAGCTGGGTGAGAACTGGAATTTCCTCCCAGTGGAAAATCTTGAATTTTCCAAAAATGGTTGTTCAGAAACAAAACAAAGTTGGAGATGTTAAAACTTCCAGAAGAGGGACCCTCTCAAAAATCTGTTTGAGAAGTTTCAGAAACTTAGGAATTTCATAATGCATTATATGGCCACAGGCTGGCCTGAAACTCAGTTCAAGTGAATCTTTTCTAAGTGACCACAAATTCAGATGCAAAGTTTCGGTGCAAATAAAATTTGCTTGAGGGAGTGTCATGTCAGGGATGAAACCCCTAATCAAAACCAGAGAGATCACAGAACGTCTAGGTTAGGAAACCTCTTTGGGATATGGAGGACCTAGCGATAAGTCCCCCTCTCTCTCTCTGACATTCCAGGTGAATGTCCAAGCTCCTGGGCTATAGAGTTGGCCTTGCTTTCCAGAACAATAAATATTTAAAGTTGTTTAGCATAAAGTTGAACAGCTCTGGCAGGAGAGTTTGAGGCACACTAACTCCAGAAGAGCCTGGTGATTGAGGGCTTCAGCTGGGATATGGAAGAGCCATCTTCTAAAAGGATGGTTCCCAAACTGGGGGTGCAACCCTACTTGGTCACAGCACTCTCAAGTGGGGTTACAAGCCCCACAGAAATTCATGAGGAAAAATCGGGCAAGTACCATAAACAGGGTCATGAGCCAGAAAAAATGGGAACCTCTGTTTAACCTAGGGGTGGTCAAAATATAGTCTATGGGCTGGGTCCAGCCTGCTGAGGGATTATTTACATCCAGTCCACAGTGGGTCCCTTGGTCCCACCCAGCCCAGGCATGGGAGCAGCCCAAAGTATGGCATATTTGGCCCATCTGGCTGCCCCTGGGGCAGCACGGTGGCCAGATTTCATTTTCTGGCAGCCCTGGCAGCAGTGACTCCTTCCAGCTGCCACCGCTGCCGGATCCAGCCCATCTGCCCCATACCCACTTCTGGGGGCAGGACCTGTGTGGGCAGGGTGCTTGGCCAGGTGGCTGGGATGGGGCTCAAGGTGGTCAGGGAATGGTCTGGGAATGGGAAGGGCAGGGGAGACCCAGGATCTTGAGGCACTGACAGCATGGGGCCAGGACAAGTGGGTGAGACCAGGATCATGGGGTGGGGTCATTGGGCCGGGGCTGGGGCCTGGGGCAGAGCCATGATCTGCAGCCCGCATGCTCCTGCGACGGGTGCTGGTTCTGCAGGCAGGGGTGTGCAGGGTGCAGATCACAACTTGGTCCCCGTCTCAGCCCTGGCCCCATGCTGTCACTGTCCTGAGATCCTGGCCCCCAGCCCAGGGTGCAGCTCCCCATCTGCCTGGCTGCACGTCCTGCCTGCGCAGCTCCTGGCTGGTCTTCATGGAGACCCCAGGATCACAGGGCAGTGATGGCACAGGGCCAGGATGTTTGTGGATCAGATTTTGGCTTGGCCCTGGCCCCATGCTGTCACCACCCCACAATCCCAGGGTTTCCATGAAGACCGGCCCCAGGCCATGCAGGCAGGGCACGTGGCCAGGCAGACGGAGAGCTGCCTCCAGAGCTGGGTCCAGCTCAGATCATGGCGGCAGCAGATCATGGCTCAGCCCCACCCCATGATCCTGGCCTCGTCCACCTGTCTTACCCCCGAACACTGCTCCCCTCCTGCCCCAGGCCCCATCCCACATAGGGAGTTTTGGTGAGCTGTTGTGTGGAGTGTGTGTAGGGAGTGAGGGGGGTGCTCACTTGGCCTGCAACAGCTCACCAAAACTCCCTATGTGGCCTGCAGCAGTCTGTGATGGCAGTCTGTGTTTTGTCCAGGATGCCATTGAACCCAATCATCTTCAGCTGTTTAGAGTCCTGAGGAAGGAGGGACATCACCACCTGGCACTGGGGCAGGCAGACTAAAGACTTCTGGTTTTCTGGTGGGTAAGATGGTCTCTACCCACTGCAAGATGAGGGAGCCACAAAAGTAGCAGGCTGAGTCCCTGGCGCTCTTGCCTCGAGACTTGCTCTTGGCTGGGTGGACCTGGTCAATAATAAGCAGGGAAGTAGGAAATCCTCTGTTCTAGTTCTGGCTCAGCCACTGGCTTATGGCATGGCAATGAGTAAATCGCATCACCTCTCTGCCTCTGTTGCCCAGTCAGTAGTAACAGGGATAACGCTTTCTGCCTCAGGTGTGTCATGAAGGTTAAAGTTGATGGCATTAATAATAACATCATTCTCTTTTAATACCTCAGTCTACCCCTGTAATTTGCTATAGTCTACTTAGTTCTCTGTGTGGGGTTTTGTTTTTTGTTTTCTTTAAAGAAGCTCGATACCTAGACCCAACAGAATGAGTCAAGATCAGGATCCACCTGATCATCCTGCATGTCAGGTCAACCTTATTGCGAGTCTTTCTCAGTTAGTGGTTCACCAGCACCATCTAGTGAAACAGTGAGTCTATTGCACTGAATTTTAAAAATGTTTCTTCAGCTGCTTAGACCTTAAAAGTTAAAAACCAGTTCTTTTTAAATTTAAACACAAATGTTCTATTAGTACTCTGTTAATAGTATTATCATAGTTTCTTGCTTTGTGTCTCCACCAGGCTAACATTGACCCAGTCTCAACCTCTCTCTCTCTAGGCTGCTATGGGCTGTAGTGAGGGAGCTGGTGCATGAAAGCAGAGCTGGGAAAACTCCAGTTTGGAAAATGTAGACCAGAATGTGGTCTCTAGATGGGTCTCATGCATGCTCACCACATCTTTCACTGGTTCCAAGGTGATCTGAAACCTTTGAGAGAGGAAGGGCACTCATCTGAAAGCTCTGATCCCTCTTCTAGCCCGTGACCCCAGCCTTTTTTTTGTGAGCCTTTTGCTTTTGGTAAGCTCATAGCTGGTACAACAGGTGATTTCTCAGATCAGGAATGGACTCTGCTGGGCTTTGGATACCTCCTGTATATAAATTTCACATGTCCTAAGTCAGACATTCTCCAGTCTCTACTAACTCTCTCTTGCCTCATGGAAGCCCAAGAACTTGTGTGTGTGTGTGTGTGTGTGTGTGTGTGTGTATAGCACTAAATAAGGGAGCCACCTGCTCTGAGGTCATCACCATGGAGCACCGTGGAGGGGGTAAAAGGGAAGACAGGAGTGTATCCTTATTTCCCCCTCTAAATGGATCAGTTTGAGATCTGTTCTGTGTTCCAGGCTGGATCTTAATTTTTCCCAGTCCTCAACTGCACCCATCAAACATGCCACCTTCATCTTTCAGCCTTTGTAAAGGGATTTTTAATGATGTAACCAGATTCCCCCCTCCCCTGAGTCTGTGGCATTCAAAGAGAAATTTCTTTGGGAGGCAGGGCTAAGGGAATGCATTGGTAAAGTGCTGTATATGCTGCAGATGACCTGCCTGTGATCATCTCTACAGAGGCACCTGTGAAGCTATGTTGTCACCATGTCAAAATTATGGAATCACAAGGCCTGGGATTAGTCATTTGTCATGGCATTTGGTCAATGTGTTTGAAGGCACTTGTTGGAACATCACTTGTCACTGAAATATGCTCCTACCTGATCTATTAGACATGACTATTCTGGAGACATGCCAGCTGAAACATGAAAATACACAGTAGTATGACACTCTGGAGACTGCAACCAGGGTAAGGGAAGAATGAACAAGAACTGCGTGGCTAGCTATCCAAGAGTATTACAATAGGCAATAATTGGGCTACATCTTGAGATCATTTGGCTACTGATTAGCACAGGCCGCTTGTTTTCTTATTAAATGGTGTTTCAGTCATGTTGCACCAGGGCATGGCAGTCTTCTAGTCAGCCGCAGGGTTCTGGGAATATATCAGAGGGCTTGCTCTCTACTTGGTGTGGTTTCACTAGGTCAAAATGAAGAGTATACCATTGCCTGGTACAGATGTGGGGAGCATCACAAGTGCTGACTTACATCAGTATCAAATTTCTTCTTGAATACATTGGAAGAAGGATTCAGGCCCAGATCCCTGAAGCCTCTGCACTTGCAGAACCAGGACCTGCTAGTACATCTGTTATAGTAATTTGGGAAGTTGGCCACATATCAAAATGTTTTTCCTGCATCTAAACCAAAAGATGCTTTTATGTAATCCCTCTGACATAGGGTTCTTATATTTTCTGTTTAACTACAAGGTTCTGAATATCTCTTTATTATTTGATGATATGGAAAATCTGTAGCTAAGCACCTCACATAGTTTTAGTCATCTCAGCTTTGTGCTTCCTAAATGGAAGCAGCCTGTGGCACACAAATAGCTTGACATCTATAATCATTAGCCTTTAACCTGAAGCCAGAATCACCTTGATTTGTAATTTCATTGACTCTTATTGCAGAAACAGGTTGGTCTATCACTATCTGGTTCTACATAAAGCAGTGTCGGTTGCACAGTAGGTGGCACTCTCTTCTTTTTTTAAATTTGGGAATACTTTGTTCCAGATGATGATGCTGAATTGGAAAAGCAGATAAAAAAAATTTAAAAATCAAGGTCCTAGCCATTCTTGCTCTCATGACATTTTTTTTGCAAACCTAGTAGACTGAGCGGGGGCTTAAGAATTGCAGGATTTCTCACCAGCATAACTCCACTGTTTTGAAGTTGTTCATGGTAAGATCAGACTAAAGCCCACTGTGTTACATAAAATATATGTTGTCAGTGAAGAATATCCACTTTATATTACTCTGTCGTACCTCTCTTACTGTGACTTGAGTCAGACAAGTCCGTCCCAGGGCCGCTACAACCATTGTGGCACCTTAAATGCTGTAACAGGGCTCGGTTAGTTGAGTTGCTTTGCATCCTTGGTGATTCTTCAGGCAGTGACCTGGTGATCCTCATCTCCTCCAGGCATGGATGGCCGCTGGCTCGTAGGGACTCATCTGCTCTTTGACTGAACTTGTTTTTAGTCCTGCTGTATGTCCACACACCCTCCTCTCTCAAGCTAGCCCAGGTAGGGGCATGGGCTTAGTTGCCGACACCCCAGACATGGAACAGGCTGTACTCGCTTACATGGCACCAGATAGCAGAGCGAGAGGGGCCTGGTTTGACATGCTTACTGTGACTAAGCCATGTTTATACACTCTGTAAAGAACTCTAATATATTTTTAATTTGAAAAGCACAAATATATTACACACACACTTCTCACACCAACACTGTTTAAAATAAAATTACTAGGCTTGCAGTCCAGCATTTATAAATTAGGGAAATGTTAGAATTATTGGCTGTTCAGCCTTAATTTGTCCCCACCCCTGCACACTTGTGTGCATATAATAAGATTCTTTATGAAAGACACTTTTTGCATAGAACCCCTGCCTCATTCTGTACATGAGATGCATAGTGTCCACCAAATTGGATATAACTACTCAATATTCGTTTTTGTTCCCACTACTTACTAGGTAGCCTCAGGTTTAATTAACCATAAAATATTGCAATAAATAAATATTTATTTCTATGTAGACTTCCTGATACCATAGCAACAGCACCCTAAAAACTTCTCAAACATGAAATCAAGCAGGTTATCCCTATCTTGCAGGTAGTATAGAAATGCTGTCTGGGTAAATTTGAACAGGGACAGCAAATGGCACATCCCTGGAACTGGGTGGATGCGCTTTGCCAAATTTCTTGCCAAACTTCAGTTCCCTTCTCTGAAACATGGAGGTTGGGGAGTCATTCAGAAATCTAGTCACAATCATTTTTTAAAACAATTTTCCCCTTTAACTTCATTCTGGGAAATGCACAAACAATTTTTGCTGACATTTTCCAAACAGGTCTGAGAGGTGTCTGCCTTGTTCATGCTCCTGTTGGCAGCCCAACTGAACTGGAGCTGCCAACCCAATTTTTGGGTTTTTTTAATGGGCGATCTGCAAACTTTTTACTGACAGTCAAACATTTATATTGATATATGCTTTACGTAATGTAAATATAACCCTTCTCCCAGGCCCTGGATGGCAGTGACAAGGGCAGGATTCAAATTTAGGAGTTTAATATTAAACCTAACAAACAAACAAAATTTGATTGTCAGTAAAATGTTTGCAGACCGTCAGTAAGAAAAACAGAAACAACAAAAAAATTTTTTTAGATTGGAAACCTTGACTGCAGCAATGGTTTTACACTATGCTGCCCCCATTGCAGGGGTCCCTTACTCACTGTCACAGTGTTACACCCCTGACCAGACCTTGCACAGTGGTGCCCCCACCTCAGTCCACCCCCCAACCTTACCCCCACTGGTCCTGCTTCTCTCCCCTTTCCCCGCTCCGCCAATTCCCTCAGCTAAGTACAGACAATCAAAAAGCCTGAGGCTGATTCAATCTTCGCAAATTAGTCTAAACTGTGTAAATTGAACACGCATTCACTTTTGGTTCTGGAAATGCAGCCACAGGCCTGCAATGGCCCAGACCAGAAGCCAGGGAATGCTATAGCATGCCTCCCTGCTTGGCTGGAGCAGACAGCTTGGGCCTAGGCTAGCCCACCCTCCCTGCAATGGGGATTTGTGGGGGAGGTGCAAAGCATCCCGGGATGCTGGGGGACTGAGAGTTAACTTGGATCTGGAGGGGATCTAGGACAAAAGTTCAATAAACTGATTTAACCTAAATCAGTTAAAGCTGAACAGTTTGACTTTTATTAGTACATGTTTAGGACTGTGAATCCAGAAAAGATGAGAAAGCCGGTAGGGAAATACAGAGGGACAGGGGTGAGGAGGGGAACGCAACCAGGTTACAGGAGATGCAATGTTAGCCAACTAAGCCCGGGGGTGGGGGGGAAGGGGAGGGAGGGGATTCGCGACGCTGAGAGAGAAAGAAGATGGATACACACAAACCCGTTACAATGGTCCACAATGGTGGAAGAAGTGGTTTGAAGAGAAGTGTCTCAGTCCAGATAGAGGACCCCTCTAATGAGACTCTTTGGGTGGAGCAGGGTCATCCGTTGCTGAAGAATCCTTTCGAAGTGAAGGTCCATCTGGTGCAGATGGACCTTCACATTCATTCAGGTTTATCTTAAATCAGTTTTGGCCATTTTGAAAGCAATTTATGGTCACTGAACTTCTGTTGTGTTACAGATTTGAACTGGTTTCTGATCACTTGTACTGGTTTATGTGTAATTTCTGTCTCTGGCCCTCCTGTCTCAGCATGAACCCCCCACCTGTTTTCTCACCCCCCTGATACCAGGTGGTGCTGCTGTCCATCAAGCTCATTGTCACTTCATTTTTATGGATAGCTCCAACTTTTTTTATTATTATTTTTTTATGGACTTTAAGGAAAGGTGTTTTCGGCCCTATTTTTTTAAAATTTTTTATGGACCATCTATAAATTTATAGTTGGCAACCCTAAACTGAAGTTTAGCAGTTGTTGGCAACTAAAAATAGGGCCTGAAAATGGAAAATGTTTTTGGGGTGGTTAAGTTATGCAGCACTAATAATAAATAACAACTGGGCTCTATATCTTTACAATAAAGCTTGTCACATTTATGGAGCTTGAGTATTAAAAGAATGGTTTCAATGGAAATGGGATTGGGTTCTTATTGTTTTCTTACCCTCTGCTTTCTGCTGTCCATGTGAGCTGCTTTATTTTGGCTCATGCAAGAGATTAGAGCAGCCATTAGAATGCAGCAGAGACCCACCACTTACCTAGAACGTGGGCTTTGTTCATGTCCAGCTGACACACTTTTTTTTTTATAATAGTCAAACTTGATGTATTGCACTAAACTGGAAGGGGCAATAAACTTGACATACCAGATGTTGCATTAGATTTTCCTAAACAATCACTTTTCTGGCAGCTGATGAGAGGACTTCTCCATTTAGTGTTTCAGTAGAAGCTTTCTATTTTCATGTCCAGTTTTAGTAGAGTTTTATACTATCCTAGACATGCATAAATATAATGTTGTTTTAATGCGTTGTTTTGTTGTGGTTTATTTGATAATGTTTAGATTTAGACAGGCCATTTTAAAATCAATGGGGTAGGTGGGGAGTAGGAGGGAGAGAAGATTTTTGAAATCCTACTAGCTTTGGACTTCTAATACAAAAATGTCTGTTTAATTACTTTCAGTGCCTGCAGAATGGTAGCATAATTATTTCTAATAATACACTGAAAGAATCTTCTCTGCCGCAGCTTCCCTGGCTTGTTTAAAAAATATACATAAAATACATGGATACTCTGAGCTTCTCACGGGGAGATCACATCCATATCATTTTTACTTGGCTATTTCCTCAAGGGCACAGCTTTTCTGATTGTTATACTACAGATCACAAATACTTTGGAATCCTTCCTTCAGCAGTGGATATCTTTTGCAGTTTTTTTTCTTTAGTAATTTATTAACTGATTCTAGTTTACACTTCAACTATAGTGAACTAGTGAGCTTATACTGAGCCCTTTATGCCTGGTGTTCTGTTTATGCTGAGGGTTGAAGAGGGGGCAGTGGTCACAAGCTTCCTAATCCGTGCCGAACAGCTCTGCCTCAGCTAGTCCTAGACTGCAACAGGTAAACTCATCATTTGAATGGAAAGTGTGGGGTTTTGCTGAAATTTTTGTTTCTAGTAATATTGTTCATAGCCATTCCACTTTGCTTTGTGAAAATGGTAGCATTTTTTCTCCCTTTTGTTGTTCAGCTTGTTTAACAATTAAGAAAATATTGATGATAACAAATAAGAAAAATATTTCTATTAAGAAAATAGTGATGTTGGATTGAGTATTGACATCCGAAAAAACTACTTCACAGTTAGGGTGGCTAGGAGCTGGAACCAACTTCCAAGGGAGGTGGTGCTGGCCCCTACCCTGGGGGTCTTTAAGAAGAGGCTGGATGCCTACCTGGCTGGACTCATTTGAGTCCCGTTTTTGTTTTTAGGGTTTTTTGTTGTTCTCCCGCCCTGGCGGGGGGTCGGGCTAGAAGATCTATTAGGTCCCTTCCGACCCTAAAACTATGAAACTATGAGTATTAATTATCCAAAGACGAGAGATGCTGCAGTGCCTCCTACTTCAGCGGGCAACAGAACCTCAAGAATGATTAGAGTTGCTCTGTATCTGGCAAATGGGTGGTAGGTCTGGACTCTCTCTTTGATAAGTATATGATAGTTTTCTTTAAACAGTGAAAACGAGGCTGTGTAATCAATTGACAGTGGTCTGGCCTGAGTGTCGAAACACCTGGTTCTGTTTGGTTCTGTTCCCACCTCTGCTATTGCTCTACTGTGCGACCTTGGAGGAAACGATGAGTCAGTTGTTTTTGCTCAGTTCTCTCTTTGTTCCCGCTATGTTTGGACAGTGAGTAGCTCCTTGCGACACAATGTTTCTCTCCCTTTGCGTTTGTATGGGACCAATTTACAAGGGGGCTCTCATCTCACTTGGGCACCTGTAGATGATACTTCTCATACAAAATATTTTCCATAATATGGTTCTAATAATAAGAGCGTATTTTCTTTTCTGACCACTTTTTTTTTTTCTTTGCTCCCATATCCATCTCTTACTTTTCTGCTTGGTTCAGGATAATTCTGTATTTTTTTTATTAGTCTCCTTTTTGGGGTTGCTTAAATGCTAATAGCCTGACAAGTCGTCATCTTCAGTTTATCTCTTGCTTGGACTTCTTGGGACAGCTGAATCAGCTTATCATATTGTATCCTATCAAGACAGTTAAAAGGCATGGTAGATTTGCATGTTATATACTAACTGAAGTAGGTCGGTACATACAGGCTCAGTTCATCATTGTGAGCTTTAGCCTGCAAAAACTTGTGCCCCCGCCCCACACACACACGATTAGTCTACAAGATGCAAATCTACCATACTTTCTATATCACATCAGCCTAATATGGTTAACTGTCTCTTTGTCCTTCCCCCAGACTGTTCTTGCTTTGGAAACTCTCTTGTCCCTATGTTAATCCAACTCCTTTTTATCTTACTCCTAGAAGGGGAAGTTTACAATTGGTCAAGCAGTTCCAGGAGATCTAGATTCTTGCCTCAGCCCTGTTTCCCCTTCCCCAAGTTTACTGTTGGGCCTTAAGCAACTCTTGTAACAGTTCTGACTCAATCTTCCTGTATATAATATACTCATTTGCTCACAGGAGAGTTGTGAGCCATTGCTTTCTGTCATTCAATTCTTTCAGATATTTGGAAGAGACACTGTATAGATATCAAGGCTTATTTAATTATTTTGAGTTCTTTCCAGAGCATCTCTCTCGACTTCTTTATTTTTTCCCTATCCTGTAATCTTTCAAGTTCAGCCAGATGTGTGCTGTCTGAGAGCAGTGGTAACTTCTCAGTGAGTGCATCTACATGTGTGCTAGACTACGATGTTTTTACTATACAGTCATTTGGTACTTGCTTAAGCAAGTATCATATGACTGTGTAGTAACCTATGTTACTGTATAGTCCAGATGCCTCACAGGTCTTTTCCCACGCTACTACACAGTAGCTTGTTGTTACTGTGCAGTAGCACTGGTGTCATGGTTCGTGCCCACCAATGCTACATTGCCAAAGCAATGAGCTATGCTGATGGTGGTATAGGTATAGTGTCTTGTATAGATACACCCAGTATGTTTCTTCTCCCTAGATTGTGAAGAAGTTGTGTACTCTTCAGTGAGCTCCATAAGGATAATATATTGCAGATATCTGTCCAGATGTGGCATGTTTTGACCTGCAATGCCACTTATTATCTGCACTGACAGTTGGCAAAAGATCCCAAAGTTTGGCTTTCTCTAGCAGCATTTCTGACATGCTCTCAAATTGTGCACTGTACTCAGACTGGCATCAGTAACTAGGTAGGAGTGATGGAAGCAGGCACTTCAGTAGCATTTAGAGAGCTCCTGTGCGGTGGCACAACAAAAACACTAGGATAATTAGCAGGGCAGGACTCCACTAGATGCTTTCTTTAAGAAAAAGAAAACAGAGGACCCTTTGAGCAGTACAGAAGAACATCCAATTTGTAGAACTTGGACCCTGATCCTGGTTGAGATCTGAATCGGATTTGGATTTCAAAGTTTGGTTATGCTCAGACCTTATGTTCAGACTTTTAGTCTTTGGGACTTGCTTGCACATATGTGTGTGCTCACACTTGCTCTCTCACACTCAGTTACCCTCACTTCCCCTACTTACATACTGCTGAGGGCTAGTGTGACCCTAGTTGTGTTCTTATTGTAGTTGCTCACCCCAGTGCCAAGTGGGCATAAAATGATATCCTGGCAATGACTGTAAACAGCCAAATAAGGGGACAGCCAATCATTCTCAATAAATGTCTGCTGAATTGTCCTGCTTTTAAACTTCCTATCAAGTTTTTTGGAGAAGAAGTTAAGAATAGAGCTATAGCATTAGTGCTCCTTCCTTGGTTGCATGAATAAGAGAGAGGTTCTTTAAAAGTGTGTGGGAGGGGGAGAGAAGGGTGGAAAACTATACAAAGATGTGCAGGCAAGTGTCCAGGCAGTGTAGTTGGGAAGAGGTTGGAAGACAGAGGTTTAATGTAGAGCAGCAATCAAACTTTGTTTAAGTCCCTATACTTAACTTTGTTTAAGCTTCAATAGATATGGGGATAATAGGGTTTTCCCAATTCTTTGCTTTAGGTTTTTAGTTTGTAAGAAATGCTGCCTCCCTTCAAGCCAGGGACCACTTCTGAGAAACAAGGTGTCCACTTGCTCCCCCTTAATGCATGTCCAAGTCTGATAACTGAGCAGAGCTTATGTTTAGAGTAGTCCTGAGCGTATACCACAAGGCCACTCTCAGGCTCTCTGTCTCAGGAGCGCTGCTCTATCCTCTGGTGGGGAGAGGAGGGAGGGAGAGAGAAAATCACATACAAGACCCTATAGTGGAACCAGAGACTTTGTAAGCGTCTCTAGAAACTTAGAACATCCTCTGCAAAGTGCCCTGGACAAAATGCAGCAGCTGAGAGCAAGAGGAGCGGATCTTCTTTGTCTAGGCAACAGGCATGCATCCAAGGAGACACCTTGCAGATTCAGAGAGGCACATAATTTTTAAAGAGCTCCTTTCTTTTTGGGCCTTCCTTCCTGTGCCATTAAGGCAGCCCCACTCCTTGTGTGCATGTATTTCAAGAAATGGACAAAAATACATGCACAAGTAGGAAGACCTACTCCCTTCTACTTCTGACTCCCCTTAGCCCCACCTCTGTTCACCAGCAATTTAACACGTGTCATGCTGTTCACTGTCCTCCCTTGCACGCAGACACTGACCCTGCCCTTCACCCCTGACACTGCCCCTCCCTGCTCTGCTTTCTGGAACCACAAGTAATGGAGGAATATGGCCACAATGAAGTTAGGTGAGATTCACAATTCTCTCTTCTTCGAATTGATCAACTCCAGTGTAGCACTAAATGAATGAGGTGGATAGAACCTGCTTCTGACTCCAGGCTTCTGGCACCTGCTTTTGCCCTATGGGTCCCAGCTGCCTTTCTGCTTTCTAAAAAGCAGGTTGTAGCAGGAGAGCAGACTGCAGATGGTACGAGCCTTGCTGGGAGTCTGACTTGTAGTCAAAAAGCTGCAACTCAGCTGCCAGCTGCAGGGTCTAATGACAGAAGCAGAATTGATGAAAGCTGAGGTGGTAATCCTGAGCTTCTAGGAACATCTCAGGAGAAGGAGGTAGCAGTGCTGGAAAATCATGAGACATGAAGAGCATCATAAGAATTGATGAAACTGAGGTTGTTTCCATTTACACTGGTTATTTCCCAATCATGTGTGTGTGGAAAACGTAGGCCAAGGCTGAGGTCAGAGGTATCCCAGATACTCCAGTCTAACTGAGAGGGCAGGTATAACACTGTTAGAGATTGACCACATGAAAACCAGAAGAGAGAGTGGTGTACAAAAAAAATCCTCCTGGTGCCTTTAACAGATGACTTTCTGAGTTAAGTTCAGGCAGGGCATCAGCTATACTAGATAAGGAAGGTGCAGTTTGTCAGTGTTCATATTCCTCTGTTCAATCCATTCTTTATTTTCTGCATTTAGCACAGGATTAATAAGAGTGCCAGTTGTGTCTATTGAGTCAGCTTTGTAATACAAGCATTTGCAAGAGTTACAGAAATCATCCATTTTACAACATGTTGCTCGGAAGGTTGTAACGGACAAGGCTGCACAACAGAAATTCCAGCAAGCGATAAATTCTATTCTTGCTTGGTGCAAAGTGGCATAGGTCCAGGTGGGGGTTGGGCTGTGGTTTGGTGTAATAGCATTTCCTAACTGTGTAACGTTGTTAGAAAATATTTGTCTAGATATGCAACTGCTGTAAATCGGCCTAAAGTCAATGGAGCTGTGCCAGTTTACATTTGTAGGTCTTTATATCTTATTGGACAGAGCATGTTTAACTTTGAATACAGTGATTATAGGCATCTGCTCATACTGTGCTGTGTAAATATGTACATGGGACTATAGGCGCCAACTTTTACTTCTGCTGGCGAGGGGGGAGGGGGGGTGGGACACTAAGATGGTGGACATGTAGAAAGTTTTATGCATTTTGGGTGACAGCCCTCTTCCCAAAGGGCTGGCCCCCATGTATTAGGCACTAGGGATGTGTGAGGCTCTGAGTGCTGATTTGATTTGGAGGAGATTTGGCCCGATTTGGTGGTTGAATCTCCACATCTGAATTGAATCGGGGGACCAAAAAAAGGTCCAAATCGATTTGAAGGTCTCCGAAACTGGATTCAGACAAATCAATTTGGGACAGTGATTTGAATCACTGTCCCCTGAATTGGCCAGATCCGAAGTGAATAGTAGCCACTTCGCACAGGCCTACTTGGCACCTCTGCATGGGACACAACAGGACCCAATATGTACAACAACTATTTACTCAATGGAAGAAGGGCATTGATTTGAGATTACAGAAGAGTTTTTGGCTGGAAGGAGTTTTTCACCCAGAGGATGTACTCAGAGCTGATGGTCTCAATAATATAAATCCTCAGTGGATTTAACAGTATCATAGGCTATACCTGTTGAACAGAAGGGAAGTTGCTGCTTGAAAGATGCAGAATGAACTGTATGCCATGTTTTCTACTGTTTTTACCATGAAAGTTTGTAGCACCTTTGTAGCAAGAAGAGAACAACTCAAATGTTATGGCACAGGTGGATAATAGTTATTCTTACCTTTGCCCTTCTAAACAATTTCACAGTTTGTCTCTATGGTCGAACTAGATGGTGAATCATATGGAAACTTAATAAGATGACATTTTTCTGATGGAAGCAAGAAGTCCCGTGGTTCTCTGCCATGCTTGTTTATTTGAACTATACAGTTACTTAGATCTTTGCAATTACATAAAGCCTGTGAAGGGATTTTTTTGGTTCTTATACCTACAATTTTATTTCATGGCAGTTATAAAATGATTTGTGGGTTTGTGTTTGTGACAGAAGTTACCCAGTCAGTTCAAATACAATGGACTCATAGTTCATTTTCATGCTGAATCTGCGTGTGAAGGAGTCATGGTTTTTATGTTAATGTCATACAAATTGCAAATAATAACCTTCTGATTAATGTCAAAGATGACAAATATAAGTCGTTTTTAGCAGTTATACAGCTTCTTCTATCTTAAGAAATACTTTACAATTTTAATCATCTCCCTGGAATGCTTTCCTCCTGTTTTACTGGTGGAGATAAGTCACAAAGCACATTTGTACTGAGCTGGAGTGTGCAAACACAACACACCTTTTCACTCCCGCTATGCATATGCCAAATATTTTTTTTTAAATGTAACGTCTGAGCTGTTAGAATGACATTGGAAATTCAGGCCGTCACTCTACATAGAAGGGACCGAGCCTGAGACTGGTGCTGGGCATGCCTTGGACATGCACAAGAAAATGCTTTTGTTACTTTTCTGGGATATACCACATGAGGAAAGAGCGAGCACACTTTACAGCAGCGCTCCTTTGCATTGTCTGATGTGGTGTAGACATTCAGATAGCATACCCCAAACCACACAGCCAGTTGCAGAGAGTTGGCAGCTCTCAGATGCATGGTCCACCTTCCAGAGGTGGTTAATGAGAATGGGGAGAGTTGGTGTGCTCAGGTTATTCAGGAGGAGTGTTTTGGGGAATCTCATCTATGGGCTGTATGTTTTATCATAAACCTCTGAGCCTTTCAGATAAGGTGGGATATAAATCTAATAAATAAGCATATTAGACTTAAAATTTACCTTCCCTAAAAGAGGCTGAGGGTGACTTAGAATAAATAATAATGCCTGAAATTCTTCACTTGGAATTCTTCCAGCTTCAATAGATATGGGGATAATAGGGTTTTCCCAATCCTTTGCTTTAGGTTTTTAGTTTGTAAGAGTTTGAGTGATTTTTCTTTGCTGTGTAGCTTACAGCAAATTAGTGGACAACACCTGCCTCCCCGTCTGGTATCTTGCCCAATAACTGTAACCCTGACTAGGCACAGGCATGGCAGTAAATATAACTCTAAGCCTGTTATGTAACCTCCATAGTTTGTAAGGGGAGAATCTTGTTTTAACCTGAAAGTGACATTTTCCTATATACAGCGTTAGTATTGGGGAATTTTATTTTGGTTTTTTTAATACCAGAATTCTATCCGTCCTTGTATTTTAGTTCCTGTTTCCTTTCAGATTTATCTAGCCGGTGCATCCTTTCTGCTACCTTCGTGTTGCAGCAGATTCCTTTCATTTCTTTCTGTTGTTTGTTGCCTCAGGAATGCCTTGGACACAATTCATGCTTTGCAAAAGGAAAAAAGACATCATTCACCCTGCAGGTGGCATTGCTGTGGTTCCCTGGACATAGGCTTGGGGCAGTCCATGAATGCTGCTGCTTCAATAAGAGAAAAACACAAAGCTAGTAATACATTTTTTTTTCTCATTGAAACACAGTAGATTTGTAAAAGGCAGTATGAAGCTTCCCTGCCCCTCTCCCTCTTTGCATCCAGTGTATTTTATTCTGATTTACTGTCCCATGTATCCTATAGTATTAACACATCTAAATATTTTTCATGCTAAAAATTTTCAAAATATCTTACAAATATATGTTGTGTACCCTTGTTTAGATAGAAGGGGAAACTGAAGTACACTTGCACTGAGTATTGTGGAGACAGCGTGGGGAGACCAGCTCACTGTTACTTTGTGTACCCATTTCCTCTAATGGAGAGTACATGGTGGGTGAAAAATACTACCATTCTGACTTACTAAATGCAAGGTGGAGGGCAATTGTGAATCCAGCCATACAACCTACGTTATCTTCCCCACCACCCCATGTTCTTACAACAGCACAAGATCACATTGTTCTGTTTGTCAGGAAGGGGGAAAAAGTTGTGTTTTTAAGTAGACATCAAGACGTGTTATGCTTAGTCATGTAAATTATAACGGCAAGTTCGTAATAAGGGCTAAATGGAAGGATTATTAATAGCAGTTTTATAATAAAGGAAAGTGGATCAATATAGATAATAAGCGAAATAGGCGTTAGAAAAAAATACTGGTACAGCCAGGAAATAACTTGCTTCTAAAGCATACAATCAGGCCTAATTGTTTAAACTGGAGGTGTCAGCACAGTGACATCAGTTGACGTCTGTATCTAGCCAGAACAGAATCTTCCATATGAAGGGAATGTATACTTGTAATACCAGAGAGAGAGACCTTCTTGGTGTACAGTTTTTGCATCTGAAGCTTACACTTCAAGAAGTAGCCTCCCACCCCACTCGTCCATTGTGGATATGCTTAATAGTAACATTTAGTTGCCTAAAAACATGGGGATAAAAAAAAAAAAAACCTTTTGGGGGCACCTTCTGTATCAATATAGCTACACACACACTAAAGGTTGCATTGATTTAGTTGAAAATGAAACAAAAAACCCTACCCCTAAGTGTAACACATCAGGTGCACACGAACACCCCAGTCAAAAAACAGAAACCCCATGTGTAGGCCAGGCATTGGGGCATAAGTTTTAAATGAGAAAATAAAAAAGGATGAAGAGAAATTGGTACCGAGAGTGAAATGATCCTTTCTGCTTCAGCCTTTTTTCAACAGGCACAATGGCTGGGTTAGGGTGTAGGAACAACAAGGAAGCATAAAGGAGGCATTGTAGACAACAGTTTTGCCAGGGTACAATGGAAAAGCAGTTGGCTCATCTTGCTATGGCTGCTGAGGCATAACACTGAGCACTGGATTCATGCCAAAGGCTGTCCCAGTCAACCCAGCTGTCAATGGCGGTTATAAGTGATGCTATCCATGTCATCCCCTGCAAGCTGTTGGCTACAAAAACTGACATGCCTGAAGCACTGTTTGAGTGGGTGGACCTTTGACTTGGACTGTAGGTAGCCGTTTGGATACCTCCCAGACACTCCCTTGCAAGCCCTCGCATGGAGAGTAGGTGGGGCAGGATAGACGAGCAGCACTACAGTGATTCTAGGGCAACCCGCAGAGGTCCCTGTCATGAAAAGGTCTGTCCATTTCATGGGTCACAGAGCATCTCAGGATTTGGATGCTAGAGAATGGAATAAATCCCCATTTGCACTGCCTCATCCCCAGGCTCTGAATGGGATGTGCAGCATTGCATCTCACCCTACTTTTAAGACCTTTGCACCTACCAAAGGCCCTGTTCATGCTAGTGAACAGCAGCCCTCCAGATGAGTGTGGAGGTCCTACCTGGAGCTCCATTGTAGAGTATTGGGAAATTAAAGCAGTCCCTTAGCTGATATTTATTTATTTATTTTGCGTCTCATTCTCCAACTTGGATATGGGGTGGTAGCTAGAACAGATTTAGGCCCCAGTCCTGCATCATCAACCTGTTGTTGTCCACATTAGATGTAGGGGTCTACACACATTAAGCTCCTTCAAAGTCAGTAGCATAAGTTGATGGTTTAGGGCCAAAGAGTTGCTTTTTTAATGGAAAAATATAATATAAACTGAAAGGAACCACCAACAAATATAGAACTACATGGACTTTACCAACCCATCCTGGAGGTAGGGATTCACTACAAGGTCAAATGTGAAGCCTGTCACTTTTTGTGTGGGTTTTTTTAATCATTCTTCATTTTAGCTGCCACTTTCCCTCCCTCCCTTACCACCCCCTCCCTTTTAGGTCCATTGTTGTTCATGATGTACACTAAGAATGAAAACTGTTTTAGATGCCTGTTTCTCTTGAATGGTCTCCTCTATGATCAAATGATATACCACTTCACAAGACTACAGGGTGTTATAGCTATTAGTAGTAAAGCAGTGCTTTATTTTGGCATAATGCATCTGAGGTGTTCTGTAAATTTGGTTCTCATCTCCCCCATTCAATAGGAGAGAATATCTCTGTGCAAGCAAACTAGATTACAAACAGCTATAGCACATGCGATATAGAAAAGGAACTCCCTGATTTCCTGCCCCCCCTTCCCGAGACAACGGCACAGGGAGGTAAAATTCAGGCTGCTGAGTCCTGACTTGTCAGGTTAGGTTATGCTTATGGCCTTCATCTATAAAGCAAAGCACACTTCTCCCTCCTGCACTGAAAGACAAAGGCCTAATCTGATCACCCCTTGGGGTTATATAATTAGAGCAATACTGGCTAATAAATCCTGCATTTCAAATTTAAAAGAAACCATAAATGAAATATTGCAGACAGCTGGTTTTGAGCATGTGCATTGCATCTCTCTGGCTATAGTGCCCTCCTGGAAACCATACCACTGGAGCAGGAACTAGCAGCGCTGAATCTTCTCTTTTTGAAAACAGAAATAAGGAGGCAATGGAAAGGAGAAAGATAAGAGTGGTATGTGTTTCATAGAGATGGAAGAGGTAAGAGCTGGCATACGGGGACTTGAAGACAATGGTACCTGCTAACCAATTCTCATGTCTCCTGTAATACTATGTAAGGCTTGTCTTGCCTGCAGACAAATATTTCAGACAAATGGCTTCTGACTGGTAGCTTTGGGGAAGAATTGACCTCTTTAAGGAGTCTATAGTCGAATGCAAAGATTTCTGGATTTGAATAAACCTGGTCTCTAGTCTGATCAATAGCTAAGGATTATTTGCCAAGGATCCAAGAAACAGTTACAGGGTGTGTTGGCTTTTTTTTTTTTCCTAATGAAGGATGTGTGTTGCCAACAGCTGTGTCTCATCTGTTTTTGAGATGTACTGAGGAGTTAATTCATTTGGCCCTTAATCTAATTGGTGACCAGACTTGCTAAGAATATCAGGTCAGTAGTAGCATGCTGCAAAGGCATAACCAAAGCACAGCTCACTAGGAAGGGGAAATGCAAAACCTTTTTTTTTCCCCCTTCACATCTTTCCTTTCCCCACCTACCACGTTTCACCCCCCCGCCCCCGCCACAACTGCTTGACAATGTATGACTTACCACACAGCCTGGGTATAAGAAAGGAATCTTTTAAATATTGAAAAATTGTTTCTTGATCTTGCCACAAAGAATGTTAAAGGTAAATTTGAGTTTTGCAGCCTCCTCTGAAATCTGGTACCATCATCAGAGGGCTCCAGGGAAACTGTCCAGCTTCTGTGTACAAGGCAGTAGCATCAAAATGCATTAGGAAATTTTGCCTGGCCTGTGGTTGTGGAGCAAACTCATTTCTCATGTCCCAAGAGAAGGCAGGATTTCCCTTAATTGTGAACTTGGGACTCCGATTTTTCTGATCCTGGTTTGAGAAGCATGATTCCTAGTTGTTGTTTTTTTTTTTTCTAACACAGCTGAAAGACATTAGTTGTTATCATTCATACAATGTGGGTCAAATGGTCTTTAACCAAGCTGCTGGGATTTTTTCAAACACATTTTTGAGGTATCTTTCCAAATTTTAATTCAAATTAGATTTCAGATTAAATGTAACCTAATGTGAATCTAATCTAATATTCCAAGATGAGCAAACTCAGGAGGAAAAAATAATAAATGTTCCCAATGACCCCTAGGTGCACTCTATAAGCTTTTAAGAAGGAGGGAGGGATGTGAACCTCACAGGAAGTCCTTTCCCAACTGCTAAAGCACGATCACAGCTAGTGACTAGCACAGGTAAGAACGCACCCATCTCGGATCTCACTCCCCTTCTTGTTTTTACTGCACGGCTTGCTTTGGAGTTCATCAGACATATTTCATGTCCGTGCTCTGGAAGGAATAGCACTTGTGTGTCTGCCTTTTGTCATTCAAACTTGTTCTCTTGGTCTAAGAGAAACTGTAGATGCAGTTTGTTGAGGTGAGTGCACAGGGAGGTTTCCTGCTTGGGGTAGAAGTTAGAACTGCACTGAAACAATAGGGAGAGGGGGAGAACAAAGGCACTCAGGACAAAATGCCAGGTTTCATGGCATGCTCAGGGCTTGCATTGCTCTTTGCATGCTTGAGGGCATAGGCTAATTGTCTCTGCTTACAAGGATAGTTATTAAATAAGGCAGGCTCTGCTCCTACAGTATTATATTGCTCCTTAAGTGTTCATGTTACATGCCTACTGTGACAGCACCTTATAAATCTTGTATAAACTGGCTACCAAGTGACTGCTGAATTGATCTGCAGATGCAAAACCCTTCCCTGGATACTGTATTTTTGTAGAATTCTCCATTGCAGAAACCGTGAGCTTCCTGATGTTACATACGGTGCAAGTTTTAGACTATACATTTAGTTTGCTAACAGTGAGAAAATGGTGAAGAGGAAGAGTTCTAGTTATTTCCAGTGTAACAGACCATTTGTGAAAGATTGAAATGACAGATTTTTTTTTTCATCTCCTTATTGGGTTTTTACAAAATATAAAAATTATTTAAGGAAAACTGACCATGTAAAAGATTCTTTCCACACAGTTGGATGTTATGTCTGTAGGCAGAAATGGCTTCAAGTAATGCCATGGAAGTAGCTGGCTGGTAGAGAATTGTTGTTTTTTGTATTTTTACAACATTTGGACTAGGAGCCTATGCTATTAGGCTGTGTATGGTCATATGGAAAGCCATAGTCCTTGTCCCAACCAGTCCAGTCACAGTGCTCATAGCAGGGTTGGCACCTTATGCGCACTATATAATTTTATTCACCTGACTAAAACTACTTTTGTGCATGAATGCTATTCAGGTGCTAGTCCAAGGCAAAATGCAATGATTGAGAGTAACCAATAATTGGAGAAGAGTCCGTGGGGGACATGGAAAAGAGTAGTAAGACTATGCAATGCATATAAACCAGCAATGTGCAGAGTCTGAGTCTATGAAATGATTGTCTTGAAGCTTTCATTGCCCATCTTCTGCTTGTTTTAATATTTTATTTCTGTTTTTCAAAAACTTTGTTGATCAGCATATAAATAAAAATGGGTAAATATCTTAAGATTAGTATTAGAGTGATGTTATAGCTGTGACGGTCCAGGAATTATGGTAGAGACCAGGGTTTTTATGGTGATCTCTCCCTGCTCTTTACATTGACAGTGTGCGCTTGCCTCCTCAGGCCTGATGAAGAATGCCTGCATTCAATTGCTTGTCTAACTTTATTCTGGCCATGCAGTTAGTTCAATAAAAAAGATCACCCTAAAAATCCTTAAATATCCTAAGGTCTCAAGCTTGCATCAGTGAACAGAAACAAACTCAAATGATATATTGTGCTAACCAAGCACTGCTTTTCCCTTTGAAAGTATAAGTCCTTGAATGCTAATAGCCATTGCTAAAGGAGCAGTCAGATGGGGCCAAATATTGCAAAGGTGCTCTGCACTCAATATACATGCACTGTGTGACCATGTATTGCAGTGTCTGAAGTTGAGCTGAGGCCTCTTAAAAACCTGATTACTCATCTAGAAGCAGGTGGAAAACTGTGGGGGATAGTAGTGTGAGGCAACCTGCACTAGGAAACTCTTTAGGATAGCTCCATGGGCTGAATGCAGCTATTAAAATCCTCTGGCTATGGCATCTGCATGCTATAAACTTCTGTGTGCAGAACTAATGACCAATTGGTGAAGCTAGGCTAGAGCATCATGCACTGTAGGGAAGAGCG
>NW_005842470.1:64511-91048 GCF_000455745.1 Alligator sinensis | reverse complement strand
GAAAGACAGAATCCTCCAAGCTAAGACATGCCAGAAATCTGGCAGAATGAATAGAGCATGAAACTAATGGAGCAGAAGGTAACTGTCTTTTATTGTACAGCAAGGAGCAGCTGTGTCCCAAAAAGAATGTTTTATATTTTAAGAAAATGATAAGAGGATGGTAAGAACTTCCTGTTCCTGGAACCAGTTTTCTATAGGTTTATTATGAAAAGATGCTAATCATATGTAACACATGACAGTCCAACATTGGAGAAATTTAATGTTAAAAAATGTAATTGGAAAGTTATCTTTATCCCTGTGGTCTGCTTTGAAGTCCATTAGTTCACTGTCATAATTGAGAGGTACCAGACTTCAAAGTTTTGCATGTCAGACTTCATAAGCTCTTAGAAGATACCCAGCATCTATCCTGTAGTGCAAAAAACAGTGACTTTCAAGAAAACACTGTAAAATATTAAGTTCACTTCCAGCTTTAAAAGATTTAAAAGGCCAGGCTGGCATCAAATCTGACACCAGTTAGATAGGCTGAGTGACAGCTTCTTACTGATGTTATATCCTTTAAGGCATACATAGGCATTTTGAAGACCTGTCTATCCAACTGGCTTTCTAAGCAATATCTCCTGGCCTCTTTTTAGCATAGTTATGGACTTAAATGCAATAGTTTTAGTGAGGATACCCTGTATTGGCATAGACAATAGCATCAAGTAACTTGGTTCACATTACAGAAAACACTGTTTTAAAAGGAAAAAAATGAACCTTTTATAAAAACAAGCAAACAAAAAAACCTTCTTTTATCATAAATTTAATCCAGCCCTGGATAATTGAAAAGAAGCAATCTCCCAATAAAGTACAAATTTTGTGTTCACAGTACAATAAATGCCAATGTGAAATTCCTTGTGTGCATTCATTTGTAACCCAAGGCAAATTAATACTATTCTGCAGTGTATAACACAGAAGAAATCATCACTGCTGTCTACAGAGTTGTATTTTTATCAGATGCACAAATGGTGACTAATTGTTAGAAATGTATTTTCTAAGCAAATGAGGAGAAATGAAATCTGTTTAATTGCAGTTTCCTGCTTCCAATTAGGCATTCAGCATGTAAGACCTCTTCCATAGATTCCACTTTCTGTTTTCATTTAAAATAACATAAATGTATGAGCTTATTTTTAGTAAATGCTTTAATTATGGATTAGAGAAATGGTTGTCAAACCACATATGCTAATATGTAAACAATTCACTGACTACCCAGTTATTTCCATTAATACTATGGGATTTATTGTTGCCATATCCTGACCAGGGATGAAGCCGATGGATTTAAGCTTTATTTAGCAAATCCCTCTCTATTCAAAACCTAAAGCTCCTTGTATTCAGCAGTCAGTGTCCAGAAGGCACCTTGTCTAGTGATCCATATGGGGAGTACCACTGGAAGCAAACAGCAGAGGAGGAGCCAGGCATGCATCTGCTACAAGAAGGACCAGTCACATGTATCTAGAGCATGACTTTATTTTCAGATGTGTGATGCATATGTATGACTCACTTTTTTCTTTTACTTAGTTGAATTTGAGCTGTTTATATTTATATGGATGCTGCTGAGGCATTTCTACCATGCTGAGGGTCCAAATGAGAACCTGATCTGATGTTGGAGCACAGTATTTAGGAAGCGGGGTTAAAATATTATTGAAATCTGACTGACCACTAAATACACAATTAAAATTAAACTATTTTTAAAAGAGAGGGGAGTTACTAGCAAAGTGTCCTCTGGGTAACTTTCTTGGGTTTGGTGCTCGATTTAGTCTAGCTGAGACCAGATTGATAACCTCATGGCCCTTTGGAAAGGGCAGAAAGTGGATTGTGATGGTGTGGTTACTGATGGGCTCTTTTATTGAAAGGGTTAATTTAGGACAATCTAGTAGCATCCTCAAATGTAGGATGAAAGCTTAACTAATCAAACCATGATTGAAGCTGTTTGTTGACAATCTATTTATAAATAATAAAATATAAGCCCTTACTCCTGGCTCTTCTATGCAGATGAGCACTCCTTTCTATGCAGTGTGTGGCTGGTTAGATGCCAGATCCTTTGAGGAGCTGAACATCTGCAACTGCCAGCAGAGTCTACATGAACTGCAGGTGTGCATCACTTTGTGGCCTCTGGCATTGGCGACACATAGCGGGGGTGCACATGGGTGCACATGCACCCCCTGAGATTGGTGGTGCAGCCCCTAAGAGAAGTGCCACCAACACTGCCGGTGGCACCTGTGGGCAGTCACCACTTGCCACCCTCCCCCCCTCGCTGCTGACACCACCGGTGGCCCCTGCAGGAGGTTGCTGATCGATGCTGGCCACCGCAGCTGCTGCTGACGGCGTCTGCGGGTGGTCGCTGACCACCCCGCTCCTCACCTGTGACACCACTGCAGTCACTTGTGGGTGCTCCTTGCTCACTGTCACCACACCGCCTGCGGGCAGTCGCCATGCCCCCCCCACCTCTGTTCATGTGTGGAAGGTTTGGGCCAGGTACAGATGTTACACACAAACCGGTATAAGTGATCAGAAACCTGTCTAAACCTGTTACACTGAATTTCTGTTGTATTCATAGACCAGGTTCTGCCATTTTAAAACTGGTCTAAGATGCAGCTGGATGGATGTAGTATCAGGCTTTAATCGGGTTAGGTTAGACTGCTCTATCAAACTCCTATACCAGATCCCCTCCCAGCTCAGCTTAAATCACTGTCCTCTGGCATCCTGGGCTGCTTTGTGATCTCTTCTCCTTGCAGGGAGGTGCCCTGCAACACAGCTTGGGCTCAGGTTCTCCAGCTGAATGCACAGCAGGCTCTGCCCCAAAGCTCCCTAGCTGTCAGACAAAGGTAGGACAGAGGCAGAGTTGGTGGGGCACAGTATGTCACTCCCCTGTCTGAGCCCCAGGACCATGTGCTGGAGTGGCTCTGGGAAGGGCTCAGGATTTCCTCCCCAGAGCCAGAACTGAGTTCCTCTGCAGCCACGGGGCTCCAGTCCCTGGGAGTGGGGGGAGGGGGATGCTGTGTAGCTACAGGGGAAGGGGCCTCAGCTGAGAACTCAGCACTGATTCGGGGAGGGGATGGAAATCCTCCGAGCCCTTCCTGGAGCCAGTCCAGCATGTCCGGGAGCTCGGACAGAACCGGGACAGAGGAGGGACAGCCTGTGCTCCGTTGACCTGGGCCGGGAATGCAATGTGTGCTGTTGGCATTACCTCCCCCAGCAGCTTGCGAACCCCATTACCTCCTGCTCCTGTCCTGACCAGGGCAGATACCTGCACCCCTACCATGGACAAAACCCAGGGACGGCTGTCCTAGCACAGGTAGGGGCAAACTTGTATTCTGTTTGTTTCCAAGCTAACGTAGTGTACTTGGAGAAACCCACGTAAGTTGGTTCAAATATGCCTCAGGCTTTTTGAATGTTTGTACCTAGCCTTGGTGTAAATTGTTCTTCTCAGGGGAAAACCGAAGCATTGAATAATGCTTCAAAAATAACTGGAAACCAGTTTCCAGTCCCCTCTTTATCCACACTTAACGAACACCAGGATAATATGGTGGTGATTATAACTTTAGAAATTAAACTGACAAATTCTCCCAGACTGCTTCCATAGTCCTGCTGCCAGGGAAGATAATATAATGGTCTGCTACCCAGCACTGGAGACTAGTTTCCAGCAAAAGACATGCCTGTTTTCACTTGTTTTGGAAATACCGATAGGAATATAAATCCTGCAAAAGAAGACAAAGTGCTGTACAGAAGGAGGAATAAGATTTGTATGTTGGACTGAGTTGGAAGGTCTTAAGAGACTGAAATTGTAGTTACATGAGATCATATGTACTAAATGGTTGTGTTTTTTAAAAAGCTTTAATTATTTTGATGATTAAGAATTTAACACCTAGAGCACTGCAGTCAGGTCTAATATTTTCAATTCTTTGAAAAGGATGTTCACCCCTTTTTAAATGGATGCTAATTCCACTTTAATGTAGTTGAGCTGCAACAAACTTATTTTAGCTAGATAGGTTATATTTTCTGCAGTCTGTGTAGTACATGGAGAACTGACTTGCATACAAACAATTAAATGCCATTCCCTCTTTAGTGCTTTAGGATGTAAAGAGAGGTGGAGGAAAACTGATACCAGAAACATAATTTAATATGGCTGGCCTGATCACACCCAATATAAGTAAATCTGCAATTATGATACATTCCTGTACTAAGAAAAGATGCATAGCATCCTGGGTGGCCTATCTTAGATCAGGGGTCAGCAACATTTTTGGGCAGAGTGCCAAAAACACCTACAACCTCAACTTGTAAGATGTTGGTGTGCCAGGAGTAGAAAGGGGAGCTGCAAGGGGCCTGATCCTTGTTGTGGCAGTGCAGCCCTGGCCCCCTCCCTGCCATCTACCGCAAAGCGTGCGTTCCTAGCAAAATGCCTTTGCATGCCACAATCTGGCACCCATGACAGGGTTTGCCGACCCGTCTTGAGTGGTGAAAGCTGGTTGGGTCATGTATGCTCTATATACAGGAAACTGAACTAACCAGAAGAAAGGCTACAACTACGAATGCTAGATGGACTGGATGCATGAGATGACCTGTGTTGAGGACCAGAGAAAAGGTCATCAGAGCTGCATACACAGCGACCTAGGCTTTTCCCAGGAAGGCCCACCACTGCTGAATATCCTTGCAACCTCTCCAACATTTTTCATTTAAGATTATTTTTTCCCAGTTGTGGGAGCACTCACCTGCTTAAGCTTTTAACTGATATTAGGGATACTTATCTAAATCTATCACCCTCTTGGAGCAGAGATGGAAACAGGTGTGTCCTCTATAAGCTGTTATACCACACACAGCTCTCTTTTTACCTGTTTACATGGTATAATACCTGTGCTGTCCCTCTGTAAGGTTCTCATCTTTGAGCTCAAGGCCAGCTTTTGACATTGGTCGCTCCTTATCCTTCTTGATCTTTAAGTGTTTTTTTTTTTTTCAGTGACACCTTAATTTCTTTGTTCCATTCTTATATAATATGGGGAAACTACACAGTATTAGAGCAGCCTAAGAAATAAGATCTGATGGATCTAAGCTCTTCAGGGAAGGGGCTGCATCTTTTTATATATCTCTGTATGGGTTCTTGCTAGGGGTATGTGAAGTGGGCCCTATTCAATTCGGAGCCCGAATCAGGGACAGCGATTCAGTTAGTTGATTCGGATCACTGTCCCTGATCTGATTTGGCCAAATCCCAATCTGAAGATTCAATGCCGATTCAGAGAATCAGTGATTCAGACATAGACACAGCTTTAAATGTTTTTTCTACATACCTCGAGGTACCAGCACGGCTTGTGATCGCTGCAATGCTGGGGCAGATGGAGCATCCCACAGGAGTGCAGGGGGTTCTCCACGTGCTTGGTGGTGAGTCCAGAAGTGGATCGCAAGTACTTCCAGTCTACTTCCGGGTCCACTGGGGAGCATGCAGGGGGGCTCCTTGCTCCCCGCCCTCCCCCCCCCACCCCGGGGCTTGGTGATCAGCTTCAGGGGGACCTTGGGTGCCTTCTCCAGACCCAGGAGGCACCAGTTGCTGAGCCGGAGAGGTGTGGGGGGGCCCCCCTGCATGCTCCCCGGTGGACCCGGAAGTGGGGGAGCCCCCTGCACTTCCGTGGGATGCTCCAAGTGCCCCAACATTAAAGTGTTCATGAACCGCCCGCTACCTAGAGGTATATAGAAAAAACGTTTAAAGCTGTGTCTATGTCAGAAATGCCAAATCTCTCAAATCGATTTGGAGGGTTCCAATTTCGATTCGGAGAGATTAAAGGGTCCTCTGAATTGATTCAGATTCGGAGATTTGGCATCTGAATCAGGCCGAATCTCCGCCGAATTGAATTGGGGACTGAAGCTTCGAACAGCCCTAGTTCTTGCACCATAGAGCTCAACCTAGATTAGGGCCTTTGAGAGCTGTTGCCGTGTAAGTAGGGTATTGTACACTGGATCCTGCATTTGTGATGTGTACATGGGGCACCTGTACACACCACAGGGTTTAATCCTCATTAAATTAAATAGATTTATAAAATGTTAAATGTTGTTTATTTTGGATTGTCACACCAGTGTTGACTAGCTTCAACCTGGGCGCTTCGGTAACTAACTATGTTACCAGTCAATTGCAGGTGTCCTCTTTGAGCTGATAAATGATTGAAGTGGTGGAGTGAAAAGTAAAGGGTAATATGTTCATTCATGAAGCACATATGCTAGTCTTCAATGCAAGATGTATTGCTAGTTGAATCGGAGCAGTAGAAAACCAACTAAAAGCTCTTATACTGGAAAGAGTAGCAAATGAGTGCATTTAATAGAAATAAATGGAAAAAAAATGTGTCCAATGAGATATTTTAACTCCTGATAAAATTTAAACATAAAAGCTGCCCATACTACCTTTTTCCTTTCCCAGTCCCTTGGTGGCATGGTTTCCAGCTGAAAATGTGGTGGTGGTATGTGGATTATAGGAGTTCCTAGTGAAGATGACACAACCCATGTGTTAAGTAATCCACCTTCCTAACCCCTACTATCTTGAAGGATTCCTCTCATCTTGTATCAAGTTAGTTTCCAACACTGAGGAACTGGTTAAGTCTCCAGGATCTGTGCATAAGAAAGCCTTTCTCTTGCATTTTACTATATATACTTAAATAGAAGATGAGGTTTCCGTCCCCAATGGCATTGGGGGAAAAAGCTACTCATCTTATAATTTTGTTATTAAGGAAATCTTCCTAAATACATTGTCTATCATTAAACTGCTGTCAAAGCAGCTTGTGCTCTGCAATGGAAACCGGCTATGTAGTTGATGAAATGCAGCCACCAATGAGCATCACTATAAAATGCATGGTGATGGGCAAACATGTTGATAGAAACTTTTTTTTTTTTTTTTTTGGCCCTTTGGAAAAACAGGCAGGTGCTCCCTCTGCAGGGAACTGGCACTGGGTCTGGAGGTACTGCAATAGCAGGCTGGCACTGCCAGGGCCAGAGCCAGCCCTAGCATCCTCCCATTGGTGCTAAAAATACTTAAGCTTAGCCAAAAGACCAAATGTTGTTGTTGTTGTTGTTGAAACATGTTTCTATATGTATAAATAGATATATCTGTACACTACAACTTTTCCAGCTTTGTCTCATGACCAAACTGGTTCACTTGACAGGCCCTCAAGCACTTACACCTTCATAGCATTACATACCCATTACAATTCTTGCTCCCCCGCACCTGTCTGCATTTCCTAAATTGTTTATAATTATGCTGGCCTGTCTCCATTCCCTTTGCCCCCGCCCCCCTTTATTCCTTTCCCTAAGTCTTTAGTCCATGTCTCTGTCACTCTCTCCATTGTCATTGTCACTGTCCTCATCATTGTCTTTTGTCATCATCTCCTCCACTGTCCTCGTCACTCAATCCTCCTCCTTCGCTGTCCCTGACTTCTTCCTCATCACTGCTGCTCTCTTCCCCAGAGAGGTTATCTTTGCACGGTCTATGCCAGTGGGTCCTCTTCCAGATGATTTCTGTGACCTCCTCATTATTGCCTTCTACTGTCTTTTGGTACAATGCCTGCAACTCACAGAGTCACACTTTAACACAGTCCTCAGCTGAGATCTTTGTGTGTCCCTATACATGAGCAGGTTCCTGGCCTTCCACAGGCTGCTCCTGATACAGGAGATGAACTGATCAAAGCGGGTTGACAGGGACCCCTGTTGTTTGGTCAGGTGCCTGTACAGCACTGCCCCTCTGGTCATGGTCTTGACCCCTGCCACCATTCAGAGGAGCAGATTTACTTTCTTCCATACCTCCTTGGCAAAAGGGGAGAATCACAGGAGGTGATCGATCATTTTTGCTTTCCCCTGGGAGGTTTCTCTGGGGCAGTTGGGTTGGCTTCTCTGCCCTTCTTTGTGTCTCAGAGCCCACATGGGGAGTGCCACGTGAGCTACTTGCCAGTTCAAGTTGTTGCACAAATTGCTAGTTTCGTGCCCCTGGAGGCTTTCTCCAAATACCTCAAGGTGGGAGTCACACGCTCAGGCCGGGTCCATGATAAGTTTATTGATTGCGCAATCGGTCGACAAAGGGGTTAAGTAACCCAAAGCAGAGTCGACCCCCAGTCTTTGTCTGAGGGTCTTTTTATAGCTTACCTAAACAAAGAACTGTAGCGTGTCTTATAACTATTGGCAGTTTCACAATTTTACCGTTACGTCTAAGTTTCCACAGGATGTCAGGACCTTTTAAGTTAGGCTCAACTTATTATGGGATAGATGAAGGCACATGCGTGTTGGAGAAGATGTGGTAAGCTCAATGTCCTTTAGTAACCCCTTATCTTTGTGTAATTCTAGGTCATTGAACAGGTGCGACTGTGGAACTCTGTGTGAAGCTGCCTTTAGCCTATATGCAGAAGCTATTGGCAAGCCATGTTGAATACAGAAGCATATTGCAAAAATAAAGCATCATGTCTAAATTTAAGCCTTATGTCTAAAATCTAATGTATTTGTAGTACAAAGTCCCTGTGGTCTTTCTGTAGACCCCTGTGAAAGATTTGTTCCTGCATGGCTTTGCAGCTGTCCCTGGGAGCAGATCCACAGTAGACAGTCTCTCTCTGGCTCTGACCACTGTTTGCATCTCCTCGTGGTTGGTCATGGTTGCAGGGGCTTCTTTAAGTAGGCCGTATTTGCTCCAGAAATTGTCTGGGACCTTGTAAAACATTGGCTACTCTGTGGTCCACGGTGTCCTGTTGGGTGGTGTGTACACTCACCAAGGTCTCAGCAGAGACATTGTACTGAATTCTACTTGGTCTCTGAGACTATATGAAACAGGCCATTTTAGTCTCTGCCCTGATCACCAGCTTACAGATCTGGGTCATTTTTCTCTGGGCTAAGTACAGCAGGATACCTGGCCTTCCCTTGCCCCTGGTCTGTTTGGTCTTGTACAGCATCTTCCTTGCCACCTTCTCCCATCTGGATCCCCAAAAGAAGATGCACATGGTCCTTTGGATTCTGTGGGCCATTTGTTTCAGTGGGGAAAAGACCAGCACAGTGTAGAGGAGCACCGGTAGCAGCATCACCTCCATGGAGAGGCAGCGCATGTGCCAAAATCCCAGCTTCTGCATCACTTCGGCCTCCATCTTTTCCTATGCTGTCCATCCATTTAACTCTGGGTCGAACTCCTACCTCAAGGGTCTTGACCCCCTTGTGGGGGATGGAGACTCCTAGTCCCTGAGTTCACCCAGCATCAGGCAGGTGCTTTTGCTCATGTTGATCTTGCCTCCTGCCACTGCTTTGTACACCTGCATATGCTTTAGCACTCTTTTTTAACTGACCACTTGTCCCTGCATAGGATGTTGAGGTCATCCATGTAGGGCAGGACCCTTGTCTCTTCCCTGCTGCTATGAGGATTTGGGACTCCAAACAAATACAGTAAAAGCTGCCTTAACTGGCACCTTACAAGCGGCATGCTCTATTAACCAGCATGCCGGCTTGTATGGTAAAAGCGGAACCGGAAAGCACTTCCGGTTTCGCTGAGCCCCCACAGCCCGGGGCATAGCAGGCTACGTGGGGCCCGCCTCCCTGTCCCTTGGGGCCTGTGGGAGGGGTGGCGATGTGGCGGGAGGGGTGGCCCAAACAGGCAATGATGCCTGTTCAGGCCTCTCAATTAACCAGCATATTTTGTTATTTGGCACCCCCCACTCCCTATGGGTGCCAGATAACAAAGCTTTTGCTGTAGGCAATACCTCATCAGGTCTAGCAAACCCTATTTAACTGGGACTTGAGCAAATATGGTTCTTTTTTGCATTATCTTCCTTTTTTTCTTCCTTTTAAAATGTGGGTTCCAACAAACTGAATTTTTGAAAAAGAATAGTCACAACCGCAAACTTGTACCAGACCTATACCTAAACTATGTGGAAGCATTTGATTAGCTTCAGCTGAGTTGGTAATAAAACATGACAGTTAGTGAATCCATATGATTTGGGAGACATGAATATTTCATGCAGGCAGTTAGTTGTGTGTGATTTCCTTACCCACCCCGCTCTGTATTTCCTAGGACTAGGCATCCATCTTTTTTTTTTTTTTGGGGGGGGGGGATATGATTTTTATTTCATTGACAAGTTCATTTTTTTTTTTTTTTTTTTACACTTTTAAAATAATATTAAATGGAAATGCAAATGAGCAGGTTTCCTGGGCAGTGCTGTATAAAATAGAGTTTTGTTTTTCTCCTGTATAAAAGAGAAGTTGTCAATCAGTTCTTAGGCTTAGAGAGAAGAAGTAGTTAAACGTTTCTGGGCTTTAAAAAGTTTCTAATATTTTTTTAGTTGGAAAAGAAAGGAGGACATGGTTAAATTTAAAGAAGGACATAGTTAATTGTCCTTGACAAGTGAGGGAAATAGAAATGAAAGAAAGAGAATGACTTTCTGGTTAAGACATTGGACCAGGTCTCAAGGGATCCAGGTTTAGCTCTTGGCTTTGCCACAAACTGTCTGCATGATACTTAATCCCACTTTCTGAGTTTCCTATCTGTAAATCAGGACAATAATGCGTAGTTTCTTCTCCCCCTCCTGCCTCTGTGTGTCTTGGCTCTTTTGGATTATAAGCTTACAAGTCTTGCAAATAACTGTGCCACTCTTGTTTCCTTAACGTCACAGTTTTTCACACTGGTCTGAGGAGTATGTGCTACTGAGGTGGTTTACAGAATTGGCTGGCCACATGGCATTAATTCTCTCTATTTCCAGCTGATAAACTGCATTCATGGTTGGTTAACTATACTTTTGTAATATTACTGATCCACTGGTGGAGCTGCTGCTGGGTTGTCATTTAGGGCGTCTATACATGTGCTCTGAGGTGGAAGGGGGGGAGGGGGGACTCTTTAATTAGAGTGGCTCTGAGAGCTGCTCTAATTAAGCATCTGTAGCAGCACATGTATTCAGCATCCCACACTTCAAAATGGCAGCAGGGGCACTTTAACTAAAGCTCATTTGAACTTTGAGGCACACCCACCGCCATTTCGAAATGTGGGGATGCTGAATATACGACGCAGAGGCTGCTGGAGCACGCTAATTAGCATGCTCCAAGAGATTCATGGCAGACTCGATTAATCGTGTGGGCTGGACAGATGTTTGGGTTGGAAGGGATCTCAGTAGATTGAGTCCGACCCCCTGCCATGGGCAGGAAAGAGCACTGGGGTCAGACGACCCCAGCCAGGTGTACGTCTAGCCTCAGCCAGATGCATGATAGCATGGCTCTATGTACTAGAGTGGGCATGTAGGACTGGGAAGGCTGCACAAGGCTAACCCTGGTGCCCAGGGGCCAGCCAAGACAGCACAGTCTGAGTGCAGGGGTCAGGCGGTGATGGCACAGGGCCTGATCTGGGCATAGGAGCTGGCCCTGTGCCACTTACCTGGCTCACAGGGCCAGAAGAGTGAACACCACTGCCTTTAAATGAAGGCTTGTGGTAGGTTCCTCTGTCTTCTGCAGGTTTAGACATTGCATATTAGCATGGAATGAAAGGGAATGGGAAACGCAGTCATTTTTTACTAAAATGAAATCCAATTTAGCTTTTGGGAATGGGGAAACGGCCAAAAAAGATCCTGATATGTCAAGGACATAACCTGTCTAGTCCCAATAACTTTTACAGAAACATTAAGTCACTTTGTCTCCTGTGGGTGTATTTAAAACTTAAGTTATATCCTACCCTGTTCCTTGTCGTTTAAAATGGCAAAGACAAAAAAAAAATTATAGACACAGGAAAAACACACACACACTGTAATGGACTGATGTAAAAAAAATAACTAGATAAAGATTTGTTCAAAACCCATGTTGATAAGCATGATAGGGAACCTCTAGGTAGTGGATATAAATGGCAGAGAACTCATTAGAGGTAGCAGTTTGTGTCTGACTGAGAACGCTTTCCCGGTTTACAGTATCAGTCTCATGTTGAATCCAGTAGCAGGAAGACAACAGCATGGCTGGAAGGAAGAAAACCTGGTTAATTGAAGTATTCTCTGTGTGAGAGTGCCTCAGAAATGTCACTGGTAGCTGCTAGAGCAGAAGCTAATTGAGGTTGTGTTTTGTTTTTAGGGTAGTGCATGCTGAATAGCTGCAATCTGCTGCCCGTAGCTTTGTTTTTTTTCCCTCCTGCCTTCCCTCCCCCTGCCACTGAAATTCTCATGCATTTCCAGTCTGATCTGAGAGCCCCACTCCCTCATGTGTGTCTTTTGTTTCCTCTTTTTAATGGCAATTCCCTGCCCTTTGGCTCTGATGCTCTTCATGCGAAATTAATTCCAAGGCTCTCGTGAAGGCGGTCCGGGTAAAATTTCTTCTGCATCATCCTTTTGGGGATAATTGTTTATGATGTGACGTCAGTCCAATTGATTTTCTCTTGAATGGCTGAGGGAGAGCAAAGGGATCAGCAGACACAAATGTGAAGCCAAGCTTACAGCCTCTCTGATTTCGGCGCTCTACAGAACCTGACACTCTGAACGTAGTGACATTATTCGAATCGAATTGTAGTGACTAGAGAGCTGCATGCAGATAATGTAATCTCTGGCTATTTATTCAGGCTTAATATTCTAATTTTTTTTTCTGCAGTCCTGTTTACGTGCACGTTTCGTGGCAGAGCCTCCTCCTAATCTGACAGTGCCTGAGAATTAATCTTGTTCACCCAGCTGCTGCAATAGGATTATAGAGAGGGGAAGTGCGTCACAAGGTACGAAAAGGGGTAATGCATTTGGTGAAAGTGGGGGGAAAAATGGGAAATAGGTTCCTGTGTTCTCGAGGGGTATTGTGTCAGGAGATGCAAGCAGGCTACCATGTGACAAGGTACAGAGCTGGAGGGATTGGCTGAGATACTGGCAGGCGTGTGAGCTAAGCCGGCACTCGCTCTCTCTCCCTTTCTCTCTCAGCATCCTTCTGTGATCCTCTAGGTGATACAGACACAGCAGCATCCATGGCCTGTCTTTTGCCTTAGCACTTTTTTTCCCCCTTCTCCCTCCCCCGTCAATGTTGCTCTGGCAGCTGTACAAATCAGGGATCTCAGACATTTATTTTAAGGGCTTACATTAAGCATCTGGTAACTGGAATCGTATTGTCCTGCATTTTTTCAGGCTCCTTGGAAATTGAGGAATGCAATTCTGCCACCATGATGGAAGGTAGGTAATTTTCTGAGCATCTCTTGCAGGTTTCTGAGCGTTTTAAATGCCGGGCATGTGGGAATGAGGGGAAAGCGTGCTGAAGCTTAGCTTGGGTACGAATTGCATGCAGTTTGGGGGGGGGGGTCCCCCTCTAAAAATCCTGTCTGAAGCTTTTCAAAACTTGCATGTTGCAAATTAGGGTATAATGTACAGCTTGTTAGACTATTGCATTCACATCCCTGGTCCTGTGTTTGCTGCTGAGGATTGCCAAATTTCTATTTAACCTGCTCTCCTCAGGATGATGGAACGGAAGTATCCAGTGATTCATGGTAGCATAGCAGTATCTTAAGCATAAAATGAATGTGCTCAGAGTAAATATAGGGTAGTCTGCATCAAAATCCTTTGACTAACCTTTAATAAGTCATTTACATGGAAACTCACTTCCTGAATTTGACATTATTCAAGGATGTAATTCCATGGTGTTCTTTAAGCTGTTGAGATGGGATTTTGTTCTTCTACAGTCTGGTTCTAAGGCTGTGTATCGTAATAGTTTGTGTGGGAGCAAATGCATTAGAAGAGGACTTATTCATGTAATGTCCCTGGATGCTGGGGGGGTGGGATTTATTTAGTTATTTTGGTTGGGGTTCATTGGAATGAAATGTGGCCTGCTGGGTGAAATAAGGTAGTTCTTGGAAATGGTCGAAGGATGCAAATCTGGTCATATATGGCAAAAGCCTCCTGATGTTTCCTGAACATATTTAAACCTGTTCCATTTTTCCAGCCATATGTAAATTTGTGTCTTGTCCTGTTGAGTGGGAGATTGAGAAAAGGAGCTTTCTAAAAACATACAGCAGATATTTTATAGCCAATAAGATCACATTCTTAATCGCGTTTAATAGTCTCTAGAATGATAACCGGAAGGGACTGCATACCATAATGTGACCAAGATATACACAGGCAAATATAGAGAGACTGCCATTCTTCTCATTTTCACACTATACAGTGATGCAAAAATACTGGCCTTTTCAAAGATGACAGGCAGAATTTTGAATCCACCCTCGATTGAACTATATAGACTACAGACTATTATAGTATTTCAATCAGCCATGAAAATAGTTATGCTGCATATTGAACAAAGACCTCTAGTGTTGATTTAAAACATGTACAGAAATTGGATGCTAGTATGCAAATTTATTTGCATGTGTGAATACTTTTCTGTTCCATTACCTTTTTGTTGTTGTTTAGCTATTACAAGAATTAAGATTATTGCTTTCTAATCCTAAAAAGACTTTATATGCTATTTAATCCATATATACAGTATAGATATAAACTAGCATTAGGAATAAGTTTTAAAAACACATACATTCATTAATGATCTAAAACTTAAATATGCTGGAACAAATTGATCTGAATTCAATTTAATTCCTTTCTGTCTTGTTAAATCACTTTAATCATTTTATTTATTTTATTTTGCAAAGGTATATCTAGCCCTATCCAAAAGAGATTTAATTCCTGATACTGTTTAGCAAGTCCTGTCATTTGGGGGGCTTTTCCCTTCTGGATATTTGTCTAATGAATAAAATTCCTAAAGTGTGTTCCAGAGAGATGATATATCACTAATGTAAATCCTTGATTCCCCTTGCAGTGTTGTCTGTTGTGTCATCACAGAATGTCAGTTCAGTGCATGATGATAAGCTTATCAAAGTATTGCCTCAAGTAAAGTGTGGAATTAAACAAAGGCGTGCATTGAGCTTTATGGATAGCATTGCTATGGATTTGCAAGATGCATCTTAGATTGCTACCTTGCGTACCTCAAAGAAAACAGTAATAACAAATTTATTATGATATAGAGCAGAAAATGTTTCTGTTGGGGTTGGGGAACAAATCTAACCAAATTTTCCATGTCTGGTGTTTGTGACTTATTAAATTGCTTAACACGTTTCTCAATTATCTTAATGCATTTGGGATCCTAGAAAGGAAGCATGAAAATTGAATTAGCAGATGGAAATTATTAACACATTTGATTTAATTTTTAAAGACTTAAAAGTAGTTCTATTTGTGGAAAATTTTTCACAATCAAAATCCTACTTCAGAAGACTGTCATTTTGCAGAGATTCACTTCTTGCTACTGATATGTTTTTTACATTTGCTTTCACCACATATTTAACCTGAAATTTCAGGCTTTATTTAAAACAAGCCTTTGTAAAAGCTGTACAGAGTGATATGGATCCTATTTTTAAAAGTTATTTTGAAGTCTTTAAGAGGGATGTGCCTCCACAACATCAAAATGCTGTATTTCTATGTGAGAACTTGCAAGAGGAATTGACTAGAAACAGAAATGAAACAGAGTATTTTTCATCCAAAATAAATGTAGATGAGCACTTGGGTAATAGTCCCTAGATTTAAATATTATTGAAGCTAGTGTTGTTAGCTGTGTAAATTCTCTTCCTTCATCCTGTTTGGTACAGTATCTGAGTCCTCTCCTGAAACTCAAGCAGATATCTGGTTGGACTTCCCCCTCCCCCTCCCCCCCCCCTTTTGCTTATTGGAAAAGAGGGAAAACCTTGTATTGAATTTAATCAAAGGTATTTAATTTTGAAATGTCTTGGAGATATGATAAAGTCAATTTTTAAAATCTACAAGGAAAAGTATGCATTTCACTGTGTGCTTAGCAGTCATAGTCAACACCCTCAAAAGCAACCCCAAAATCCCAGCGTGGCAGCTGTGTCTTCAGAGAGCCCTCTCGCACTGAGTGCACCCTGAATACCAGCCCTGAAATGCTTAGACTGACAGAGGTAAATGCATCCTGAACACCATGTGGGAGTGCACACCATTAATTATTATTTAACGTGTGCATTGCTTGTTGTCTAGAGGCCAAGCAGGTCAAAGACCTATTTGTGCTAGGTAGCACTCTGTTGTAGAAAATGACAGGCCTTGCCTTGGAGAGCCTTATTGATCTCAGGAAGGTTTAAAGTACTGAGAGAGAGGACTTATAACAGAAATGTATCATGTGACACAGCTACTTTTTGTATCCAACTGACTATAAAGCAGGTATGAAATTTTAGCTCAGGAACAGTATTTTGCATAGTAGTTACAGATATCATAGATAGTTATTTAGCAGTTCAGTGTGACAGTAGACCTGATCCTACAACCCTTACCCAAATAATCCTATTTTACAGCATAATTGGAGTAAACATACAAGCATATTACAAAACAAGAGGCTTCTTTTCTATTTATTCTTAACTCATTGCCTTTCAACTGCATTGAAAGCATTTTATACAAAGCTTAATTAACTTATGGAACTTGCTGCCACAATATGTAATTGAGGCCAATAGCTTATTAGGGTTCAAAAGGACAGCTCTATGGAGCCTGTACAGTTGCATTAGACTGGGTAACTTTTTTCATAGGGATTATTAAGCACTGTGTTTCAGGACATAACTAACTGCAGAGGGTTTAGGAAAAAACTTATGGACTAACTTGCTGACAGTATTGCCTACTACAGGGTTTTTGCATTTTCCTATGGTACTGGCAGCTGTCAGAAATTGGAAAACTAGATTGGAAGGACCATGGCAACACAGTAGCAGATAGAGCAACAGACTGGGCAGGGAGCATAAAGCAGAGCAGCTGATTGGGCAGGGAAAGGGGATTAGAGTGGCACTCGGGAAGGGTGTAGGGCTAATTTATGGCATGCCTGCCAAAAAGGTTGTCTCCCACTGATCTAGAGCTAGAACTGATGGCAGCTAACAGTGATTGGCAACATCTTTCCTTTGCTTATAGAAAAGAAAATCAAGAATGATGGTTTCACTGTACTTTAGATAGCCTGGTTTCAGTGAATGGGGCTTTTATTTGCTGCCTGCCTGAATCCTCAACATGCCAATTTTATGTATGTATAATATGTATGAAAATGCTTCCTGGAAGAGAGAAATTTTTTCATACTTTTCTAGTTTTCCAAAGGTAAGCTTGGAAGCCAGGTTTTGTTTGTACCGCTGGCAGCATGTCACACCAGGAAGTCCAGGAGATTGTAGTAGGACCTGAACTGCAACTAGCGACCTGTGGTGAAATGTTTGTATGTGCCCAAGCAGTGGTTCCAAGTATTTTGTTTGACTAGTGGTAACCAATGAAATGGTTCTGGCTCACAAAGAGGCTGGATAATTTGTAACAATAACATTTACGATTATTCATGATGCCATGTAAGGGTTGTTTGTTTTTCTCCTTAACTTGCCAGTGATCAACCTGATAGAAGTTACACTATCAGTTTTTAAAATGTTATGTATAAGTATACATTTAAAATTATTATATCTTATGCTCCAAAAAGTGCAGCTTGTAGACCCCTACATTCTGGGAAAGTTCGGGAACAGGTCTGGATCTAGACTTCGTGGCTTATGTCCATCTTTAATGAAGTGTCAAGAGGCCATACTCTTCACCGCTGTTGTAACTGCACTTTTTTTTGGATCTTTTTTTAAAGATCTTATATGAAGATATTACAATTGCAGAAGATGCATCAGGCATTAAGTATTCCAAGCAAAGACTTTTTTCCTTTGTAATCTGGCATTGAATCTGTGCAGTCTCTTTATATCATTTTGAGTTGTTGTGCGCATATCAATATCCTGCTGTTTTTTAAACCACTTTGTAAATGGTAATAAACAACTTTGCTCCTTGCGAACATGTGACCAAGGTTCCCCAAACCATTTGTGAAACACATGGTTACAGTTCAAACTGATAGCAAAGCAGTATCTGGAATGGATTAGTGGCTCCAAGCCTTATCCTTTTAGAAAGGACAGTAGAGAAAAATATATTTAGTACCTCTGCTCACTCTAGAATTTGGGGTTATTTACAGCTGGATTGAAACATGTTTCTAGAGTGGTGATGATATTGCTGTTCCAGATATCCCATCCCTAGGGTCAAATGTATTCAGCATTCTTGTTACCAGAACACTTTGAGCATCAATTATCAGGTAAAGTTTGACCTAAAATGTAGGTTTCATTTTTAAAAAATCCTTAGACAAAAGCAGGCCAGGCGTATTTATTTGGTTTGATGTTCTTCATAGAGTCCAGTATAAACCTAGAAGTATGTTTGAACAAAAAAATGTGATGGGGTGTAGTATGTTAATACGATTATTTGGATGAGGTCCAGCTGTATGTGTTCACAGGGAAATGGCATACTTCCTGGTGTAAAATATCCCATCTGGAGTAAACTTATTCCATAAAATAAGGCAAAGCCAGCTTGCTGACAGCCTCTAACATACATGATCTGAATCCTTTTGTTGGTGTTTTTTGTCTCTCTCCACGTCAAAATACTGACCCCCTATCACTAGCCCGGTTATTTGTCAGAGAATCTGTTTTCTGCCATACAGAAGAAAGTGCTGGTTTTTAAACACCATTATTCATGCCCTGGGAGTTCTTTGTGGATGTAGTAGAGTAGCTTCAGATCCTCTTCTCCGTGGTCTCCTTTCCTACCTTGTGGATGCACATCCCTTTGGCCTTGCCTGCAAGGATAATGCAGTGCACAGGCTCATGAGGAGGGACACAGATGATCAAATGGAAAGGCTGAGACACACTGGAAGTTAGGTTTTTTTTCAAACCTGCAATATTTTTTTTTTTTTTTACGCAGAGCCTCTTGGATGTGAATGTGGAACTTGGTCCTTTGAGGTGTTGCCCAGATGCAACTCTTGGTCATTTTGTGGGAAATCACAGATTCTTAGCACTTCTGGGAGTCGGACAAAGTGTGTTGAGTCAATTGGTTAAAGAGTGAGGTATACAGAATTAATGAACATTCAGGAAACATTTGGTCTTAATTTTCCAGCTGAACAAATTTAGAGCAAAACTAGAACAAAACAAATCTGAGTGTTTAGGAGAAAGGTACATAATAAAACCCTTCTAATGGACAAGAGATTGTCTTCTTCCTAAGAAAATATTACAGGTTGGAAGATTTGATGCATTTCAAAGGCACAGTGTGGTGCATCAGGAGAACCTATTTGTGAGCTAATGATTAAAGTGGGTCCTAGCAGGACTGGTTCAGGAGAATTTCTATTCCTGGTCCCAACATGGTTAATTGTGAAGGCAGTTTATTGAATAACTTCACATTGATCTTTAGTGCTCGGATAAGTGAGTACATAATACTAGTGTATTTGACTAATGTTGTAATTCTTTTGTAAACTTGATATTAAGGGAGAGAAGGGAATGGTTCAAAAATGTTTGTGCACAGCTTTAGTCTGTGTCTGGAAGTTCTCTTACTGGTTCAATTAAGTGTTGTGTCCACATGCTGCTGATTTTAATCCGCCTAGATGGATGACTTAAACCTAAATATTAAGGCAGCAAAATATTTGAAGTTTGCAGTGCTCCTGGAAGGATGGATGTGGTGATACTAGCAAGCGTAGTGCAGCAAATCCTACTGTTTGTCCTTCAGGCAAGACAGCAAAGTTAAAGCTTGAGGTAATGTAGCGGACAGTGTAAAATCCAAATGGATAGTATTTTCCTTGTAGTGTATTCTCTGCTTCAGCCAAATTGGGGTTGTTATTGTACCTTTATTTCCTTGCCTTGCATCTCAAAAGTTTTTTAACGTTGAAGACCTGTGGTTGAAATTAAACAGCAGTGGTTTCTTTCTTTCTTTAGGAGAACTTTGTGATGCTCGGAAGGAGAAGGGGCTGGGTCTTCAGGATAATGGATTTTCTTGGCCACTGTTCTGAGTTAATCTGGGAAATGCTATGCCTGTTTGTGGTACTAAAGCTGGTCTAGACAATATGACTCATTTTCAGAACCTAATAAGTGAGAAAAATAGTATGAATAATAAATTACCTTGCAGCGAATCTGCAGTAGCACCCAGTGCCACTTTAAATACTACCAAGATTATCCCCTTACAAAGGAGGAAAATGTTATTCCCATTTCATGGGTGACTAAGGTGATTGGTTAGCCCCAAATCATGCAAGATGCTTTGACACAGACCGGGCTCAAACCTTGATTGCCTATGTCCCAGCCCAGCTCTTTACCACAAAGACCATATTCCTGCATTTTTTTGCAACTATACTTTTGAAAACAGCTGTTGAGACTTTTAAAAAAATTCCTTTATTGTAGGGTGCTTGCCTTGAGATATGAAGCATTTTATTTCCAGATGTTCTGAGCACCTGCAGCTCCCCTTGGCTTCAACTAACATTAATGCTCAGAACTTTTGGGAAAACCGGCCCAGGGTGTCTTAAATAAGATGTCCACAAATTGATGGCAGCAAAACAAGTGGCCCATTTTGAAAATGTGAAGTCTTGAAATGAAAAGTCAAGAATAGGATTTCCGGTGTCATTTCTACATGTTCTGGCCAACTTGGTTGGAAAGTCAGACAAAAATTTTATTTTTGAATTTTTATGTCTGCACCATTCTGTTTCCATGGCAACACATCCCAGATTTGTACAGATGTAGAACCACATGAAGTACAATCTTGGTAAGACTGTGTGTAGAATGTGTCTAATGTTTAATTAAAGGCTGGTAACCAGGCAAGGGACACTACATGCTTAGCGTGGAGCCAAAGATGGAAGAAAAAAATCCTTCCTCAGTAATGAAAAACTGGTCAGATACCTCCACTCTTGCCTTTTCCCCTTCCATTTCTTCCCCTCCCATGGCATTTCAGAATGCGAAGAGAGTGTTTTTTTTTTTCCAGCTACAAAGCATATAATGTTCACCGACAGACCCCTAGTGATCATAATACTTGAAGACACCTGCAGCTTAGTGATAAGAAAATAGTAAAGGCAGAAAGGAAATTTCTAGTTTGCGTTTGCCTTAATCTGTTCCTGAAAGACTTACATTTTGTAAAATGTGCGCACAATGACAAACTACCTCCCTTCTTATAGTGGGACATTAAAAATACTTGCTACTCCTGAATATTTCCTGCGTATTCATGGACTCTCTTTTAATAGAAATCATGTATTTTGGTGTCATTAACAGAAATACAATTTTCAGGGGTGGAATTGTAATTACAGGAGAGACAGCAAACATGGCAGTGCTCATGACAGCATAGATACCTGTCCATGCAAACCATATGCAGGATTGCACAGACTATTTTTTAGTTAGCTGGACCAATTGGCCCTGTGCTGTAGTATAAATCTGATAAGTCTGACCTAGATGCAAGCTTTGTGATTCTATTTCCTCTGAAGTAATCTATCCCCAGGGTTGTTTTTTAATCATGTGAAAAGATGTAAGGAGTCGCATAAAAGTTGGGAAATGCATTGTGTTTTTATAATTGAAGCCAGCAGTTTTGCATTTTTATGGATTACAGAATGTATGAATTAGCCAGGTGCCACTGCACTTGAATCATATAGGCCTAAGAATAGAAACCAAATACCTTCAGCTATCTCTTCTATCTTTAGGGTGATGTTACATGAAAATCTTTCTATTTCTTGGCAACGCTCTGTTGCATTCAACATTTTTGCATACTTCCATCTTACTAAAACAGCTTTTGTGAATTTAAACTAATACAAAAAGAAAAACTAAACCATATGATGATGTAGAATTTGCTTTTACTAACTGAATACATTATTTGCGTGCAACATAATGGAATTTGGTTTTATCCTGTTAACTTAGCAATGTGTAGAACTGGTCCCCATATTTTCTTTATTACATTAAAAATGTTAAACTCTACTACAATTTGGTCAGTGATTGATTTTTATTTAATACTAAGAATGGGAAGGACTGGCCTTGCTTGAGCATTTAATGTGTAAAATGGTTACAGCTCCAGATTTTTACACTTATGGCCTTGCAGCCATCACAAGACAACACTTTAAAAAAAAACTGAATGCATTTCACAGATGCAAAAAACTAGAACTCTTGGTTCCAGAATGATACCTTTTATTAGACCAACTGGATAGAGAATTGTCCTTTTCTGCAAGCTTTTGGGTCCAAAGAAAGTTTGCAGAAAAGGACAATTAATCCCGAAAGCTTGATGCTGAAAGCTTGCAGAAAAGGATAATTTTCTTGTGACTTTCCAGTTGGTCTAATAAAAGGTATCATTCTGGAACCAAGAGTTCTAGTTTTTTGTAGGTCTTTTGTCTCAGGCTACCAAGTACACCACTTTCACAGATGCTAAATTTCAAAGAACAGCTCTTTTATAATAAAACCCCATTTTTACATTAATATACTTAGAGAAAGGAGGGAAGTGAATACATCCCTTAAAGTTTCAGAGGCAAATTCTGCACTTGTATGATTTGGCTCGGGTCCACTGAAGTCAATAGAATTGAACCAATTGCTTGAGAATAACCTATTGCTTACAGATCTGGAACAATAGGGATCTTGGCACCAAGTTGATAAGGAAAGCGGTTATCATTACATTCTCATTTACACCCAGCTGAACCAACTGACTTGCTTCCAGCAGAGCTAGTGAAGATTTGTACCACTGTGAGCTCAGAATTTGGCTAAATGACTCTGCACTGTATGCGACAGAAACCCATTACTCCAATGGATATTTTAGTTGTCACAGCCTACGTGGTCATATAGGGAAGCGATAGTTCACAAACACAAATACAGTATTCTTTATGCTTGCTGCAAGCTCTCCCAGGTCTGCCTGTGACATGCAGGCTGGACATTGTTCATAGCTAAAATAGTACATCCCATAGATTATCACTAAAATGCAGAACCAATAAGGGAAGTGGAGTTACAAGGCACAATGGAGCAGTGCATAACCACCTATATCAGGCTATCCAACTGGTGGCTCACAAGCTGCAAGCAGCCCATGAGGGGTTAATATGCAGCCCACAGACTCCTACCCAGCTGCTGCTCCACCCACTGCTCTTGCAGCAGCAATGGCCAGGGTCTTCAGGCTCTCCTACCCTCTTCTGGCTTCTGGTTCCTGCCCCTGTTCCTGGGGGTAGGGCAGTGCAGTGCAAAGGGGCCAGGTTGACCATGGTGCATGCTGCAGGTGGACCTCTTGCATCACATGCCGGAGGGGGTGGGGGTGCTGAGTGATTGACAAGGGGGAGCCGGGCTTCTTGCATTGCAGAAGCTGCCTATGCAGAAAGGGGGGGCTGGGTTACATGCATGATGGTGTGTGGGAAGTTGGGCAGTGTGCCTCAGTGGGGGCTTGGGGAAGCTCAGTGGGGCAGCCCTGGATCTGCAGCCCACTCTGCGTGTGGCCCCTAGTTGCCCAGATATTGGTCAGCCCTGATCTATATCATCATCATCATACTCTTGTGGGCTGAGCTTGCTTATTTGTTTTCTGAACTTTTTTTTTTTGTTGTTCTTCATTTTTCTTCCTCAAAAAATGCAGGAAGTTTCTTCTGCTTTTGCAGAAGTTTTTCCTCCTCCCATGTGTTTGTTTCCATATGTGTTTTCTTTCCTTCCTTGCCTGATGTCTGTATTTATAGCTTTCATATCTTGGCACCCATGCAAACCAGAGGTGAAGTGACATAGCACCACTTATCTAAACCTTTTTATCTTGAGGTCCATGAAACATCCAAGCCATCCCTGTTCTTGCAAAACCACTCTTGATTTCACTCAGTTGTATTTAATTTCATCTGTGACATCTTACTCTTTCCAGTACAGAATAACTTGCCTGCATATTAGTGACACGGGCATTTGAACTTTGTTATGTTGTTCCATTTATTTCGTCTTTTTATGGTTCCAAGGGCTAACTGTCTTTGTGGTGGCTGTGTATTTGGCATTAGGAAACATTTTCAGTGTTGTGTATGTAACCCCTTCTACTTGAAAAACCCCTCACATGTCATGAGTGATTACAGATTTCTAGCCAACTCATAGATCCCTTAGTTGATGATTAACTACCCTGTTGCCAAGCACTATTTCAGCAGATGCACAGAAAAGCATAATGAAATTGCTCTGACTGCTACCAGTGAGAAGTGGCAGAAGATAATAAACTGCTTCCAGAAATTAAACAACTCAAAGAAAAGATCTATATCAGAGCTCCTGGAAATTCAAGTATAAACCTTTGAAACTTAGGTTGGGGGCTGTTTGTGGTGGTTTTCCTTTTTCCTCTGTAAAATTAATGTCATTTACAGGTTGTGTTTTAGTAATGCATGCTTTTTCCCCTTCATTAGCTGAGTATCAGAAACTGTCATTTCTTTTGTTTTTGGAAGCCCAGAGTTCTTCCTGCACTCACTGGTTGACCTGAATTTTAGAGACGTGCATAGGTGGTGGAAGGCTGGGGCTAATGGGGCTCACCCCCCGCAAACGCAGGGCAGCAGGTAGGGCCACAAGGCATCCCAGCCTCAGGCGGCTGGGGAGGGGTGCATGTGCAGGCAGGATTGCAGCCTGGTGTGTGAATCACTGGCTGCCCAGCATAGCAGCCAAGTATCAATCTATTCTGTGAGGGGGAAGTGGGGGCATGATCAGGACCCTGGCAGTGAGGAAGGGAGAGCGGGGGGGAGGCCCTGGCTGGGCCAGGTGGTGGGACAGTGAGGACCTGGGCAGTTTGTCCAGGGATGCAGTGTGCGCGCCCTGGCAGGGACGTGGGAGGCACATGCCACCCCCAATCTGTGCATGGGATGGGGGCGATTTGCCTCTGTGTGCTGTGCTTTGCTCCCTGCTGCAGCTGCCCTGGGACTGGCACAGTGCTGCCACTGAACTGTGCCGCACCCCCTGCCTGCCCCACAGTGGGGAAATACATAGCATTGCGTGGCTCTCGAGGGAGCAGGGTGCACCACATGGCAGCAGCAGCCTCCACCCCACAAATAGATGGGGAGGAATGCATGCCCACCAGGCCTCTGCCAGGGTATGCACAGCAGAAGCAGCCTCCAACACCCCTGGATGAGCCAGCCGGGCTCTGTTTGTCCTGCTGCCCAACCCGGCTGGGGCTCTGCTCGCCACTGCCACTGCCCCTGCCCCACTCCCACCCTCACCACGGGTGGGCCTCAATCTGCACCCCCCCCCCAGCCCTTTCCCCTACCCTCACAGACTTACCTGCAGGGGGGGAGGGTGGAAGGTCTGTGCACATGCATGCACATGCTCAGCCCGCCCCCCGGCCAAATAATTTTTTCTCTCTTCGCTTCTGGAGAGATGAACAGAGTGCACATGGTAGACACTGTGAACAAAGGGACCTGAAAGGACAACTAAGATGGTATTTAGCAGTTTCTTCCTTTTTGTGTGTGGGGAGCAGGTATGTAATGCCATCGTTATGTCATGCAAATTCTACTAGCCATAGTGTTTTGCCAAATGCTACATAACTATAATTGTGTAAAATCTCCCCGATTTCAGTTCACAAGGGGTTGACTGACAACCAAACCTGTGTGTGTGTGTGTGTGTGTGTGTGTGTGTGTGTGTGTGTAACCAAATTGTGGGAACTGAGTTCTTCCAAAACTAAAGTCATAGACCTCCCCAAAAGCAAATCAAAATTGTCTGAGAGAGTACCAGGATTGGCACGTTTGCAATCAATGATTAAAACTTAGTATCCAGAAGAATCAACAATTATGACAACAGCGGTTGTTTGACCACATTATATAGAATAATAATTGCTTTTTGTATATACCTAATACAAATGCAGAGATGCATGCTTGCTCTTGCTCTCACTCTCTTGCTCCCAGAGTAGCATGTACACAGATTACATAGCTGCATTGATGTGCCCATCACTTTTGGGTGTCAGCGTGTGTGTTCTCAACCACCTAGAACTCTTGTCTTCCTCCAAAATTATTAACTTATTTTAAAATAATTTCACAGCTCACCTTGCTCTCCCAAGATTTCTTCCCTTGATATTGCATAGTAATGCAGCAAATATGGTACTTTCCTGAGGGAAAGGGAAATTTAAACATGGATAAAATGTCCCAAACCTGTGTGTGTGTGTGTGTGTGTGTGTGTGTGTGTGTGTGTGTGTGTGTGTGTGTGTGTGTGTGTGTTGCTTGGAAGCTCTTTGTTTGAAGAAAACATCCTGACCTTTTATATGTTGTTTTCTTGGCCGAGGGGCCCAGTAGCTTCTGCTTTCTCTGCGTTCTACCTGCTCCTCCGGATGACGAAGTGTTCTCCTCATGGTCTACATGAAAAACAACATTGTTTTTAAAGTCTTAGCAAATATTTAGGATCTCATTTCAATCTTGTCATATTTTAAGATATCACTTCTTAGTATTGGTAGTCATGACATCACTAGGTCTAGTGGCCTTTTGAAGCAAGAGGAGTTGAAGCCAATTTCTTCATAAAATTACCGTTATGGGGCAATGGCTCAAATTGGTGGCTCCCTTAAATACAACAGACAAGGAAGGACTTCACTACCACATTTCAAAGAGCTGTGGTGGAGTATACTGCATGAAACAAGGGAAAAGGGCTTTTGGCCATTTTGTTGTGTGCAGAAAAAGTAAGAAAGGGCTTAATAGATGAAGTGAGAGAGATTCTCTAAATGATATTTGTGAGATTTCCCCCTGTGAAAATTCACTTGCATCCAAATGTGACAAAATGTGTTGAACCTGTGCTCTGAGTTGTGTAAAAGGTTTCT